>NW_011889312.1:870641-893262 GCF_000151845.1 Pteropus vampyrus
TGGACATAAAGAGCCTCCATTGCAACATTCTCATTGAACTGAAAATTACTTTAACTTTTACTGAACAATGGATTTCCTAAACAAAGTAAGCTTTTGACATCGGGGCAGCTTCTTATTTAAAAACTTGCCATGAGACAATATATTGGTTACCTCAAGTTCATGATCAATAAAAATATGAAAATGCCTGTTCAACATCTTTCAGAAGACACTTACCATACTAGTGACTTTAAGGTGAGTTTCGCTTTCCCCCTTAAATACTATTTTGTCAAAGGCTTGAACAATGACATTGATAACGTAATCATGAGAGTAGAAGAGACTCTGAGAAACATCCTCGTCCATTCCTTCTCTTGAGCAGTCAGGACCCTTCCTGAATTATCCTTGATACTTAAGAATCAGGCTGAAAATTTAGAGACCTGCAGACCAGAACACCTTTGGTCTATTCCATTGTTATTTTTACAGCCTCAATTCTTCATGATACAATATCTACATAACATGAAAAGGGTATCTTTAGCATGCTGGTAACATTTCTTTGAAATATTACTGTTAGTGATATTACTCAAAATATTCATAAGCAATTACGATTTTATTATTTCACTATAGTCAACTCAGATTAGATTTGGAATAAGGTGTTTTTTTGCTGGGTTTAGAGAAGAAAACATTTTTAGCTCAAGTTCCCCACTCTGCAGATCCCAGGACAATCCAGTTTATTCGAGACCAAGAAACCTACCACCTTGAATGATTCGCCCAATGGTTTAATTTCCCCAAAAGGACGGTGGCCTCCAAACCTCCAAACCAGTGCCATTAGGGCCCATGTCCATTGGGTGGCAGTACATGTTCAGAACAACCTATCACTGCTTGTTTAACACATTAATTTTTAAATGGAATTTATATTTCATTTTCTTAAATTTTAATAATGATCTTTTTATAAAGGCAATTCCTTGGCCATATAATTGATAAAAGAGGATCGGGAATGAAACTATCTTTCAGATGTTTATATATTTTAATTAATGATTGTAGAGACCACATATATATATTTTGTTTGCCGACATGCAACATATATATTTTGTTCACTGATGTCTAGTTCAGTGCCTGGCGAGTAGTCGGCATTGAAGATTTCTTTTAAAAAGGAGCTTTATGACAATATAAACATCTAAAGAAAAATTCAAAAGTCAGAATAATTAATTGTCCTGTCTATTCAACCACTGTCCAGTTTCATTCTAAGCCATCCCATACTTGGTAATAATCTCAATTGTATTAAACTCAGTGATTTTTCTTTTAATCTGTCCTCGTTTAGAGATATGTGCAAGATCCTGTTTTTAACACAGCACAGGTGGCAGCTGTTCAAGTTACCATGTCTCACTGAATCATGTATATAGTCACGCAATCAATTTTCTATTTCTTACACTTTTGTATTCTAGATTACATTAAAAAAATTAGGACTAGTAAGGTGAAAACAGTCAGTTATGATTCTCTTAGGGGTTTGGATTCTTGTTAACCTCTGTTTTGACTGTTTATTTTCATTAAAGATGCTTTTTAAACGAGTTTATTGAGCTAGGGTGCATTTTGGAAAGTGTTTTTGGCTATAGACAAATACCATCTGTAATAAAGTAAACTTGGAATTATTTGTAAGAAAAAAAAGATTATTAGTACAAACTGAAAACAGAAAAGATCCCAAAACTAATCCTTGGAGAAAAGCAAGAAGAATGTACAGGTTTTATTGAAAACATTTACAGCAAGTGGATTTTTCAACTAAATAACTATCACTTAAAATGGATCAATCTACGGTAGTAGTTTCAGGGTAATTTGTCTCCCTAAATCATTGCTTAAATAATTCTTAATTATTTTAATAGACAGGAAAAATTACAGTTCATTAAAAAGTTGAGTTGAAATAAACATACATATTGTATTAACATACATACTCAAATTTTAAAAGTTCATGTTAATAAGTAAATAGATATTTTTATATACTATATGATGGAACTATAAGATTGTGTTTGATAGTAATAATTATTTTTAAACAGATTTTCAGAAGTATTTTTTTAAAAGCCTCTTCCAACTTTGACCAGTTAAGGTTAAATTAAACCATAAGTACGAATTAAACCACAGAAAACATGGTAAGCAACATAGTCTTATTCTATTTACCACTTGTGTAATCAGCACGGAATAGAATGTAAAGAAAGTTAAACTTTATTTTTCCTTGGCCATTACTTGAGGAAACAAACCAGTGATACTGTAAACCAAAGAAGTATGACATACAGAATCTACCAAACAAGAATACAACCTACCCATTGGTAACAGAACATAGAGTGTGCATTATTTTTGCATATTTCTAACAAACAACAGAATCTTATGCAATGTAAAGATATTTCGGATAATTTTTTAAGTATGTTTCCGGGTGAGTTGACCGCTAAACAATAGGACATTACATGGAAAGTCCGAGTGAATTAAGCTAAAACTTCAATCCCTTAAAAGCCTGTCAGGAAAGAAATGCTTCCTCAGCCTTAATGAGACAAGATGTTGTGGATGATTACGCTGTGGAACGGGGGAAAGAGTGAATCAAGCACAAATCATGCCCACTGCTGTACCTAGTCGTTCTCCCTGTACACCTCCCTGCTCGAAGATAATGAAAATGGGGTGTGGCTGAATAAACGTGGAAGTGTTCCACATTCCCCGCTCCTGCCTGGGAGCACGTCTCAACCACGGTCTGGCGGGTGCTGCTGCTTGAGTAAACAGCGGAAAGCTACAGCCGAAGGCTTCGACCCGCGCCTAGAGGAGTCTTTGCCGACGTGTGATGTCAAATACTTTTCCAGTTGATTTACAAAGACTGAGATTAAAAATCTCCGTATACATCATCAGCCAGTGCGACCTTTACGACTTTCCGAGGCATTTTCCTTCACGGTGGAATTGGATAATGCTTTTAGACCACCACCAATGGAGCAGGTATATAGCCACTGAACACTTAACGAGACATCTCAAAAAGTCATCCTTCACTGAACCGGTTTTAAGTGAACCGGTTTCAGTGAGAACTGTTAGTTTTGGATTGCACATAAAGCTGCAATCGGGACCTGCCCGCGTAATTAGTCTCTTCTCTTTGTATTCCTTCTGACCTTGTCCGAATGCCAATTTCAGATGCTGGTGGAATAACTTTTGAAGAGAAATCTGAAGATAATAGGTCTCACCTCTAATCAGGCTAGAAATAGCTGGATTAATATTTCTTCCCCTGATAACCCAACACTCTAATATTTGAAGGTGTCCTCTGTCCATAGTTTCCCTCGACCCATGATGCTCTTTTCCTCATTCTTCACATGCTTGGCTCCACCTCAAACCTCAAGGCCTCAGATATCACCTGTACAAAGCAGTCCTGGCAATCTTCCTGCTGTGGACTGAATTGTGCCCCCTCACCCTCCAATTTCATATGTCGAAGGTTTAACCTTAAATGTTTAGTAAAACTCACCAACAAAAGAGTTTTCAAATATGAATTACATTTATTTAACAGGCACAGAGCTAGTCGGATTTTTTTTCTTGAAAGAGCTCTGGGAATTTCTGCCTTTCAATGATTTTTTACGTTTCAGCAAAGGTGTCAAATTTATGTACATGTAGTAGAAATAAAGATGGTAGAAAATAGTCCTTTATTATCCTTATGATATCTGTAGGACCTGTACCAGTGAATTCTCTTTCATTCTTGATATTCATAACTTGTAATTTGTAAATTCTTGCCATTAACTTTTCTAATATTTCTTCCACTCCATTCTCTCTTCTCCTTCTGAGACTCCAGTTACACACATTAGCCCTCTCGATGGTGGGCCACAGCTCTTTGAAAAGCTGTTCTACTTCTTGTTTTTATTTTTTCTTTTTGTATTTCAGTTTGGATGATTTCTATTAACTAGCTCTAATTTTGTTTTTCTTTATTCTGTCTGGTCTGCTGGTTAACTTGGCAAAGGAATTATTCAACTCTAATTATTCTTAGGATTTACATTTGACTTTTAAAAAATAGATTCCACCTCTCTGCTGCAATTTCATATATATTCATGCATTTTTGTCTATCTTTTCCACCAGGCCTTTAGCCTGTTAATTATTATTATTGTAAAGTCTTTGATAGTTCTCACATGCAAGTCATCTCTTCATCTGGTTCTGCTGACTACTTTTTCTCTTGAAAATAGATCATGTTTTTTTTTTTTCACTTTTTTATGTCTCATAATTTTTTCGTAGTATGTTGGCTATATTGTGTAAAAAAAAAAACAACAAAAAAACAAAGCTGTAGAAACTGATGTAAGTAGTATTTCTACCTGAAGAGGACACACTTCTTCTTCCTCAGGGACCAGGGCCTAGGGGTGGTGGAAGAGTTTCCAGCCTCTCCTCTACCGTCAGGCGGGTTTTACTCCTTCCTACCCAAAGTATTAGATCTTTTCCTGGCACTTCCACAAATGTGGCAGGATTCCCTGGCACTCTCTCAGTGGCTCGCAGCTTTTGCTTCATATGAGAGAAAATTCTGGAGAAGAAAAAGAGGTTTTATGTCTGTGCATCACCAAGGGACTCTCCCCTCTTCCACCTTGCTCCAAACCTTTCTCATGAGAACATAGTAGAGACCTGGCATGAAAAAGAGCGGGCATGTAAGTGTCACTTCCCTGTGTCTTGGGCTCAAAGGGCTCTAAATCAATGGGCAAAAACTTTTTTCTGTACAGGGCCAGATAGTAAATATTTCAAGCTTTGCAGACTATGTAGTCTGTTGCAACTACTCAACTCTGCAACCGCAGTGATAAAGCACACAGACAATATATAATGGCTATTCAAAAAACTTTATTGCTAGACAATGAAATTTGAATTTCGTATGGTTTTCATGTGTCACAAAATATTCTTTTGAGTTACCCCCCCCCCCAATGATTTAAAAATATAAAAAAAAAAAAAAACAGGCAGAAAGCTGGAATCAGCTCATGGACTGAGGTTTGCTAACCCCTGCTATCAGGTTAGCCTGGACTCTGCCATTGAGAATTTGTTAAATCTTCAGGTATTTTCTTCTCACCCTCTTTTTTTGTGGCTGTCTCCTTCTCCAATCCTCCATCAAAGGCAAAATATTTCCTGTGTCCATCTTTCATGGGAGGTGCTTGTCACCCTGGGGAATTCAGTCCACCTGGTTGCCTTGCAGTCTCACTCTCTGTCAGGCTAAAGAAAAGTTGTGGGTTTGTAGACTATACAGAATCTTCTGGTTGGTAGGATAAGTTCAGTGTTCTCTTGCATCTTCCTACATCCTAAGTAGATGCAGAACCTCTACTCACATATTTTTTTAAAACTTGCAAAATTAAGACATTTTAAACAAAATCGATTAAGATCACTGACTTCTTCCACTTTACTTTCCCCTCTATCCCAGTCCACTAGGGCTGTTATAACAAAATACCACTGACCGAGTGGCTTACATAACAGTTCTGGAGGCTGGAAGTCCAAGATTAAGGTGTTGGCAGGTTTGGTTTCCCCTCAAGCCTCTCTCCCTGACTTAAAGATGACTACTTTTTTCATACATATATTATTCACATAATAAATAGGTTTGCAAAGATAAATAAATGTGTGACTATGTGTCCCTGGTTGCATTCTCAAGCTGTCATTTGACTCCTGCTTACGTTTGCTGCCTGGGTCTATGGTAATTTGCAGGCCTCTCTTCCTCATAAGCAAAAAAATAAAGAATCTGGCTCAAACTGGGTCACCAGAATGTTAATCGTTGTGTAGCCACTGCTGCTCTGTAGCAATATGTTTTAAGTAAAGTTATATAGTCATGCTGTGATATTCTTTTAGAAAGTTAACTTTTAAAGCTAGAAAAAGTTACCAAAGTAAAGAAAATCTGTGTCAGTCTGAAAAGGAAAAGACATAATCTTATTTTTAGCTGTCATAAAGAAAAACACATTAAACCAAACTATTTATTTGAAGATAAGAGCAGAATTCTGTATCTATCATCAGTCAAATATTCCTATATCCTTTCTCTATAAAATATGCTGAGATTATCTGCACTACCTCACACTTATTTTTTTAACTCCAGAAACTCCTCTCTTTTTCGAAAAAATAATCAGCTCTATTTGTGGGTGCAAAAGGTTTGTGGAGGGGAGAGTATGGAGAAATATACTTTTATACTTTAGAAAAAAGCTTTTAATTTTAACCAGTAAATTTTAACTTCTCTACCAAAGTAGCTTACTTTACTAGAAAGATAAAGTTTATTATTTCAGCCAGCTTAAAACATCCCTACCTGAGATGTGAAAATCTAATTGTTGTACAGTATTTGCTTTTTCTACCACCACAAAGGTAAAGCTGCAGGGGTAGGAACTTGCATGGAAGTTATTTTGATGATGTACAGAGTTGAGCAGAGACAATCCAGGTCACTTCTGTATGGACTTGAAGGCTAACGGTAGTACGACTCATGTTTGGGGCCAACATGTACTGTCAGAACTTAACACGCAGCCCTCATTGATGTTGCGTGTGAGTGAATGACGACATCAGTTGGACCTCTGTCAGTAAACAAATGTGATCCAGAGACACATGGTTCATGCAGATATGGTTCAGTAGGAAGATGACATCTTTTACAGAGTCACTTTTCTAACTCTAATCATGCTCTCAGGTTAATGTGGCCAAACATGGGACTTTAGAGTTTAACAAAATCAAGCTTGTCTCAGATGTAGTAAAATCTCCCATCAGAAAAGATTAAAGTCATTCAGTGAGCAATTCTAAATACTCAAATCATCTTCAAAATGATTCCCTATGTTAACATGGGATTTCTGAGAACCTAAACCAAGCCAAAATAAATCCAAATATTTTTGTTTAACCACACCACCTCCTCATTAGTTCAGAGCAATAATTCTTTGCTCTGTTAGTGGGAGGTGTACCTTTTTTGTGACCTTCTTCTACTTTTATTCCAAATATTGCATGGCACTCCTTTTTAAAAAATAAATTTTACTCCGTTTCATAAATCATTTTTAGGACCTTCTTGCTTCATACTGGAATAATTGGAGATACCTTAGATGACTCTACATCAGGTTTGAGGATTAAAAATGCTGTCTCTAAAACGGCTTCTTTTTCATATAATTTTAAGATATAACAGAAACAAAAAGTTAAGTGTGTTACTCAGGGCTTGGATACAATATTAATTTCTATTACTGAAAGAAAGTCCACCCTTTATATCATTAATTTACTTGTTTTGAGCTCTAAGTATATACAAAGATCTGAGATGGGTAAAGAAAAGATATGGATAGAGATTGATTTGTAGATTTAAAACTTTTAAACCAGATTATTTCAAGGTTGTGGATCCAAGATAATAGCCCCGATTTTCTAATTTAACTTTTACTCTGAAGATACATAAATATAATATTCCTGTGTCTAATACGACTTTGGGCAAAAATAATGACCATCCAATATGTGTTTTCCATAAGACAGAGGCTAAAATGTGATCTGCACAAATGGCTTCTCATGTGGTGTCAATCATTCAAAACACATTAAGAGCAAAGTCTGTTACAGAGGCCAGAGGCCAGGATTGTGTAGATTGGTCATCGCTTATTAAATGTTCAGACAGCTCTGATGAAAAAATAATGTATGATTACAAAAGTAGCTGCATTTCCAGTTCATATTCAGAACCTGAGATTACAGCAACGGTGAGGTTGATGGGGCTGCCTTCCACTCAGCATGCTAAATCAGCACTGTCATTGCCAATTTCCTCCTGACAACCCTGGCTCTGCTTGGCTTTATTTGAAATGCTGTTTGCATCCCAAGTTTATTTTTATGTTTACTATAGTCTGTGAGCTATAATGTCAAACATGGATGGCCATTCAATCTTTTAGATTTTGATGCACAATTGTGCCTAGAAGCTAATAAGTGGTGGGCAAATCCAATAAATATGATAAATAAGTAAGTAACCATTTCATTGTCTAGAAGATTTTCCTGACATCCAGGCTAAATTTTCTTTTCTGCAAATTCATCTTCACTTTTCTTGTGTTCTGCTTAGAAGTGTAGGTTCTTCAGAGACAGTCTGGGTTAGACTCTTGGTTGATGTTGTAATCTTCACAGTTTTCATATAAAGCCAGTAATAAATTTATAGGGTTAATGCGAGAATATGGAGGAAGATAGTATAGTCTTACTGTACTTTTCATCTACATGATAAAGTTACAAAATAATTTAATATCACACACACACACAATCTATCTGCCACAACTGCACAAACTTATAAGTCACACTTTACTACTCCACCCTATATTGATTCTTTACATTAATCGTTATTCTCTCTTTATTCATTCTTAAGTGAAAAAGTTAAGGAAAAAAAAAACACTGAGATCATTATCACTAAAGTGAGAAAAACTGAATAAATTATAAAGAAGATGAAAGTGCCTAAAAGTTATCTAAGTTATAAGATTTGTTGCTGTTTTTGTTTTTGGAGGCAACTGAAAACCTATTCAAAACAGGCTTAAATATAAAAGGAAAATTATTGGTTTGCAGATTTGAGAAGTCCAGGGGGAGCTTCAGGCTTCAAGTACTGATTCATTCAGAGACTGAAACGGTGCCTCTGGGTCTTAGTTTCTCTCTATTTCTTGACTCAATCTCCTCGGGCAACCACACACCTCAAAGGAGCAGGATAACTTCAGCAAGTTTATACTTTGCATCCTCTTTGCTTTAAATCCAGCATAAGAGCAAGGCTCTTGCCCAGAAATTTCAGGAAACATCTCATTTCATTGCAATGGCTCTCACTGGGTCACGTGCCAATTCCGGCGGCCAAGGAGCACCATGATCCAATTTGCAAAGGCTCATGTCACATGCTCCATCCTTAAGCTGGAGGAAGCCAAAGCATATGCGATGAAGAGATGGGAGGAGTCATTTACACTTGGTTACCAGAATAAGGACAAATGGATGCTGAGTGGCAAACACAACTGATATCCACTGTGTTACCCTTCCTTCAAGTCCTAGATTGAAACCCATTCTTTCCAGTTTAACTTTTCTGAACATTCAGTCCTGAAGAACTCTACAATAAACTCCCAAATATATTTAACTGTCTTATCATTTCTTTGGTAATAACTTTCAGCACAGCATGTAATATTGTGTCCCTAGGCATCACAAATTACTGTCTCTATTTTGTACTCTTAGCTTTCCATGTGCGTATTGGGTATAGTGCCCAGGCTCACATTCTCAGGGCTTATCTTTTCATTCCGGGCACTGGTGCAGCCATCATCTATGGCCAGTGTAACCCAGCAGCACCTCATCTGTCTCAGCTGAGTAAACTAACTCTCACTTTCTGCCCAGAGCCTCTTTGCCACCATCACTTGGAATCCCTGCTACAGGGTCTCACTCAGCTATTGTGATGCATGGCCAAACCTGGAAGTGAAGTGGTCCTTGACCAATAGGGAACGGGAGCCAGTGAATAAATATTCTCCTTTACTGTCTCCAGAGCCAAAAATTCCAAGGCATATTCTGCAGCGATTCTCAGCAGGTCCCAAAGAGAATTGAGCCCCATTTACGCACAGTAGTAACCTACCTGATAATGACACTTACACTGGCTTTCACTCAGTTCCTATTTTAACATCTCAATGACCCACTCTTCCTCCTTGAGATCAAACACCCAAATAAACTACCTGCCCGCAAGTCTTTACCTCCACTTCTGTTTTATGGGGCATACTCAGGTTTATTAAAAAAACAAAAAATCCTTGGAAAAAAACTTAACATCTCTAGTACATATTTATTTCCCATTTTCCCCAAGAACACTCACCAGCAGCACTTGCAGCTACAGTGTTTACCCTGAGATAACTCGCAGATTACAGTCCTAACTTTATCCCCAAGGTTTGCCAGGAGATATCTCGCTTTTATTATCATTTCCACATCACTCTAGTACATCGATAGTCTTTGGAAACAAATGACATCATTCTATTTATAGCATTCTGGTTTTAGTATTTCAATCACTGAAAATGTCAAATCCTAGAAAACGTAGCATTCCTACACATGATGTTAAATGAATGCTGGCAGCAAGCTGCACGTTTTTTTTTTTTTTTTCCCAAATGGGAAAAGGGTTAATATAATTGGAGATGAAGAAAAAAAGGATCAATAAAAATGACTACTACAGGTAGTTTATTTGGAGAATTGTATATTAGTGAGACCTTTATACTGGTGGACAAAGGTATTAAATGGCACAGTTTTGAGTAGACAGATGACTATTAAGTGTTAAGGTGAGAAGTTAAGTCCAATGGCCAAAGTCTATGAGAATTTCAAGTCATCCAGCCATTGGAACCTGGAGTGGGTCACATCCTTGACATTATATATTTCTTTAGTCTTTATTCATTCCAGATACCCAATCACTTATTATTCCATTGACAGTAATTTTATAAGTGAATTCAAACTTTTACTTTTTCAGGGCAGTAAATCTTTTATCTCTAATCCTTGTGATTTGCCCTCTTGACTCAGGGTTGATGAGTTATGAAAATATTTGTCTCTTAGTTAAAATAAATATAAAGATTGATGAGTCTATCTCAAGTTGAACAAGATCCCAAAGCTCACAGCCAATGCTTTGACTCTTAAATTGTTCCTAAGTGCTACTTGACCTCTGCAGTGATTATTCTTCCCATACACTGATGGGCAAAGAGAATGAGTAACATTCAGAGAAAAAAAAAAAAAGATCAATATGTAACTACTCTAAATTGTACACAAAGCTCATTGCCATGCCTGGCAAAATGAAATATGAATGAGGAGCCCTCTCTGAAATATACCACTGGGTCCTCAATACAATAATCTTAATGGTTTAGACTGCATTAGTAAAACAAACAAAAATTATTTCCTGCATTAACACATAGCTATCTATCTTTGTGTTCTCTTTATTTTATAGTGAAAGGCTGGTCTAGAAGACCAAAGCTGTCTAACCCTTGCTTAGAAATAGAAAAGCCAGCAGATGCAAAGTCTGACCATTGAGAGTAAGGCCCATCGATGCCCCAGCTAATGTATAATTTATAGAGAGGGTAGGAATCAGCATGTACTGAGGACCTCTGATGCGCCAATATCCTTTATATATTGTAGGAAGCTGAATAATGGCTCCATAAAGAGAGCTGGTCCCAATCCCTGGATCCTGTAAATGTTACCTTATATGGAAAAGAAGTCTTTGCAGATGGAATCAAGTTAAGGATCTTCAGATAGGGAGAGTATCCTGGTTTATCCTAGTGGGCCCTAAATGCAATTATAAATATCCTCTTAAAAGAGAGGCGGAGGGTGATTATACAAAAAAAGATGAAAAGAAAATGTGGCCGTGGAAGTAGAGGTTGGAATAAGAGGCCGCAAGTCAAGGAATGCTGGCAGCCCCAAGAGCTGGAAGAGACAGAATGGATTCTCCTCCAGAGCCGCTGGAGGGAGCACAGTCCTGCTGACACCTGGAATTCAGCCCAGTGATATTGATTTCAGAGTGCTGCTCTCTAGAAATAAGAGATAGAGAGAAAAAAAAAAAAAAAAAAAAAAAAAACTTCTGTTGTTTTAAGCCTCCACATTTACGGTAATTTCTTACAGCAGTCACAGGAAATAAAAACACATAAATTATCTCATTTAATCCTCACAACTTTTCAAGGTGTGGCTATTTCCCCTATTTTATAGATGAAGAAATAGAGGATCAGAATAAGTGTCTTAAGCCACCCAGCAAATAAGTGGTGAAAAAGTCAAGTTCAGTTGAATTCCGAAGCCCAAGCTCTTTTCTCTCACCATGTACTCCAGCCACACAGACCTATTCAAATGCCTTTTCCTATCTCTCTGCTGTTCGAGTTCTGCCCCCTGCACCAGATGTCCATTCATGCTTGACCTCAAGGACACAGGTCACTTCACCTTCTTTCCTGACTTCTACCCCTAGCAGAAGGGTCCCATCCCCATGCTCCCTTGCTCTGGTCTTGCTCACGCAATTGTTTTTTGGCATGTCTTTCTCTTCAGTAGACTATGAGCTCTCCTACTGCAGGGTCTACGCTTTTATCTTTGCCCTTCAGGTCTACCTAGTTTCTGGTACATAGTCTGTGCTTAAAAACATTCGTGGAATGAATGAATGATTTGTGAATGAATAATTATGTCACTTTAACTTCTAAAAAAATACAAGAATAAATAAGTTCATGTGAGTGAGAGTGAGGGTCTTTGGAGTTTCATGTTCGAACTAGAAATAAAAGAGAGAGAGAAAGATGCAAGATGGGGAGTCATAGCTTTTCCACTTCTTTAGGCTGCCTTGGTTCCCTCAGAAGTAAATGGGTATAATAATATCTACTTTATAGAACTAGTGTAACTATTAAATGAGTTAACATATGTAAAGGGTTTAAAACAATGTCTGGCACAGAGAGTTATGTAAGTATTCTCTTTTTTGTTAGTAGAGAGGGAAGGCTTTTCTTGAAAGTCAATGAACAAATCATCTAAGGAGTTTTAAAGCTACAACTAATTTTTATTTTGTGATTTGGTGGAAAACACAACCAGTCTCAAAATGACACATTTAACTTGGAAATGAATACTTAGCTCGACATTAAGATAAAACTGGAAAGGTCAGTGCCTTTACAGTCTTTCACTCAAACCAAAAGTAGAAGAAAAAGCATTTCAGAAACACTAAGATATACCATTATGGAAAATCTCAAGTGCAACTTCCAGAATAGGAACCTTACAGACACTGAGTCTTAATGTTATATTAATCTTTTGATACTGCTAGATTAGCCTCTGCCAGAAACTCAGTCTACTGCTTTATTTCTCAGTGATGAATAAACTGGACTAATTTGAAACACGTGGAGAAGAAAGTGCAACTCTTTTGTTTGCATATGTGAGACCTGACGTTTTTAATTGATTCACAAGTTTTTATATAATAAGCAAAAACCAAGACTTTTCAGGAGACATACAGATGAAAGAATAAACACACTAAAAAGTTTGGAGGCTGGTTTTTGTTTTATCTTCACTTGTTTCTGGTCTCACAAAGTAAACACAAGATTTTTTTTTTTTTGCAATGAACACATAGTTCAGGGTACAAAGATACACGGCTTTAGAAGTGCATCGATATAGAGACCTGTAGGATGTAGAGACCGTTGACTGAACTTAAGTGAACAAAAACCCTACTGTAATTCGTGGACATTATAACTTGGAAACGAATGACACCAGTATAGTTTTATAGCTTTGCTGCTATCACATAATTGTTATCCTGGGTTGCAGGTAAGAGGTTGGTACAGGAAATGTCCCAGTCCACTGTGCACCAAATCCCCTAGGCCACGGCCTCAAGGAGGCTTTTATATTTTATTTGAGGGAATATTTTTTGGTTGGCTAAAATATATCATGACTGCAAACTGTGAGGCACATGTTCACATCAGAAAGGACTGAAATACCTGGTTTATCTTATACCCCGCAGGTTGTGTACATAGTCATTGCCAAAGGGAAAGGCCCCAAAACATCCCATAATGAGCCATAATTGCTATGAGCCACTGTTGTCAGATTGGAGGTAGAAGAAAAACGATCAGGATCTGAACAGGACAGGAGACTAGCAACAGCCCGAATGGATGGTGAGTGGAGTCAAGAGGCATTTCAGAGAAAGAATCCACACGACATGCAAACTGATTGGATGGAGCAAGTATGACAATTCAACAGAGAGAGGAGTAAGAGATGAGCCTAAGGCTCCCAGCTGAGAAAAAATGGTGGATGGCAATGCCAGGAACTAATAGAGGAAATGCAGGAGGCGGAGGACAAAGGGAAGGAAAATCCCATGGGAAGGGGAGATGAAATTTGCTTCTGAAAATGTTGAATCTAAGATGCCTGGAAGACAACGGTGTGAAGATAAATGTCCAGCAAATAGATGGAAATTCAGAATTGATGCTGAGGAGAGTAGTCAGGGTTACAGTTTCAGATTTGTTTTCCTTGGTAATACTAAGAATAATGTTTTTAATAGTTTTGTACATTAAACAAAGTACCTTCCCACCATTTTCACATTTTACCCGCACTACAGCTCTGCAAGAATAAGCAGAGCAAATTATATTTCCATGTTACATAAAAGGCAACCAAAACTCAGAAATATTAACTAGACCAGAACCAGACTTATATCTTCTGGAATTTATGCTGATATTTCCTAGACGTGAAGCACTAGGAAATTGAAATTCTTCATTTATTGCTTGTAAATATAGATTGATTTGTTGCAGAAAGGTGGCACATAAAACCGTACAAGTTGATAAACTTTTCTTGAAGACTGTATTAAATGGGCAGCTGGAAGAAGAGGAGGGAGGGAAGGAAACAGAGAAAATGTGGTGAGAGAGGCAAGAGGAGAAGCAGAGACCAAGGGGTAAAGGGCTATCAACAGTATCAAAGATTGTTTCTTTCCTAATTCCCTTCCACTTTCCATCCAGTCCCATCCAGAGTGGGCATAGATGAGGTCCTCTCACAGTTAGATGCACCAGGAGTCCTACACCCCACATGAAATACCTCTGCCCATATGTATAGAACAAATATGTGTTTCTATCCCCAGCACCATGCCACAATCTCAAAACTTCAGCTTGAGAGTTACCTGAATGAATTTTATGCTCTACTTCCCAGTGATAGAGCCCTTGGTAAATTTCACAAGATTCCTATGTGTAACCTTTAGTCGTGAATCGACATCTAATATACTTTTAAATGTAGATCACATCAGAGAAGTCATGTCTACACAAAAGCAAACAGATGTTTTTGCAAAGGAAAGAGCCTCTATATGTTTATGAGTGGTAGTATCTCGTGGTAAGAACCAGTTCCTATATTTTCCTCATCTTTGTTTTTCAGTTCTATTTGAAAACATTTGTTTCTGATATACAGAGGTAAGTTTTCCAGATATAAACCCGTCTTTCAAAAACTTAGTTTTCTTCTTAAAGTAGGCAAACAATAGACAAAAGGAAAGCAAAATGGATTGCTCAACAAATTCATCATGACAAATGCTTATTGTTTGCCGTACGTAGAGCACTATGCTTGGCACTTTGGGGACATATGTATAAAAATATAGCCCTCAAGGATCTTGTCTTTAACAGAGATAATGGTGCACACTAAACATCTGCTCTTCTGATTTCTCAGCTCCCCTTGCAGCTAGGCAAGACCACGTGGCTAGCTCTGACAATGAACTGTGAGTGGAAGCATTGCCCTTCCTTGACAATCCAGAAAGCTGATTTGAAATGCTGCAGCACCACAGCGATAGGGCCTCTAGTAGCTGGAATTCTGAGTTACTATATGGACTGGATCTTCCCATTGCTTCATGCTGGACATATAGTGTGATACATATATTCTTTTTCAATTAAGTCACTGAAATTTTTGGAGCTGTTACTAGAGTATAAACCTGACCTATCCTAACCAATATACTTGCCTTCCTAGAGCTCACATTCTAGTGGGAACAGATAGCACACATTTAAAAATCTCTAATTGGTTGATAACACATCTCTTTTGTTTCATGCCTGTTATACATCAATTAACACCTGTTAATTATTTTCAGCACATCTTTCACTTTCAAAAGGATCCTGGTTTGGATGATAAATTACATGGTCACTGTATAGAAAGAGGATAGTCTATGAAGAATGGTATAGGAGACACATAAATACGACATTGAGGAGGAATAAGATAATCCTACTAAAGGGATTTGATCATTTGAACTGGAACTATTTAATATTCTAGTAGGCAAATATTGAGGCAGGTGAAGTTTGGAGTGGAGGGCATTCTAACAGCTCTCAGTTCTATCATAGGTTCAAGGAAGAAGTGCATAAGGTATTTTGCAGACTATTAAGCAGATTAAGGTAAGTGTGGCAGCGGTGGGGGAAGAGGAGTGGAGAGAGCAGAGAAGCAGGAGGAAGGCTGGCTGGATACATTACGAAGCACTTTGAAAACCCAACTAAGGAGTGTGCATTTAAGATCATGTGGGAGAACTGCCATTATACTTGACTTCTCTGATTGGCTCTTCCTCTCACCTTTAACTTTCTGACCCAAATCTTGGATAACCCAATTCATAAAATATACAAAAATACTTATTTTGTTGAAATTGAGGGACTCTTGATAAACTTCAAACAGAAATGTTTTAAAAAGGATGACCCAGCAAGAATGAGGTGGCTATTCAATTGAGCCTATGGTGGTTGATGCTCAGGGAATTATTTTCGTAAGTTATCCAAATGCTTATAGTGAAACAGGTATTATAACTTCTATATGAAAATGGATACACTGCCAAGCTCTAGAATATCATAGAAATAAAAACAACTATGGATATGGAAGCTGTGAGTTTCACTTCCCAGTTTGCTTGGGGCAGACACAGTGCATATCTATAGTAACAGAATCCTCTTCTACCCTCAAAAAGATCTCAGCTTGGATGATAAATTCTATGGTGTCCCTTCCTATGACATTCAGGATTGAGGTAATTTCACATTCCTACATTTTTCTTCTTCTCTTAGATTTAATTAA
This sequence comes from Pteropus vampyrus, assembly GCF_000151845.1. Taxonomy (NCBI): domain Eukaryota; kingdom Metazoa; phylum Chordata; class Mammalia; order Chiroptera; family Pteropodidae; genus Pteropus; species Pteropus vampyrus. The sequence goes on from NW_011889312.1 coordinate 887,028, forward strand.
AACTGACTTGGACCTGAATCTGCTAGAAATTGATGGGAAGTCCAGTATCAGTCATTTGAGAGGCCTCCTCCTGCCTTACACAGTACGAGAACTTCATGGGTTCATGCATTAGAGCCCCCACCTCAAGCTCTCTACCCTGGCCAGTAAGATTCTTGCTGAGCTTCACACCCTCACTGGCGCTGGTGCAGGTTTCTTAGGCTCAGACTTAATACCTAATTCTTATCCATATCCCTAAACCATGCCTTCTTCCTGGTTAATCGTAGAGACTTGAATGGCAAATACATGTGGGAAAGACATACAATAAACGTTAACTCAAAAGATCACCAATTAACAGTAAAACTGGGGAAGCCTTTAAGGGCTTTGAATAACATTTGAACTGTTTTTATGGATGTCATCATTAGCATGTGCTGATGACATGCTACACATTTGTCATATGTACATAAGCTTATCTTGCATTATATGCCATAACTAAACCCAATTTTGTATCTGTCCAGCTCAAGAAATAACAAGCAAATGGTTGATATTGATATCTTGCTTTAATCTGCTCAGAATACCAATACTATAACTGATTTGTGCCAGAACTGCTAGTTCATGAAGTTGCTGCCTTAGCCTGTAGGCCTCCTGCAAAGTACAAGACTTGTGGAATCAGACCTGGTAAGCTCAGGCAGTGTGAACAGGTGGTGATACCTGTTGGTGTCGCCTCAGTTTGAATTTAGGCTCTGCCATTTACCCGCCGGTCACCTTGGGCAAGTTACAGAACTTTTTTAAACTTCGGTTTCTTCATGTAGAATAAAGATGTATGAAAAGCAGTTTTCTCATAAGGGTATTTTGAGGATCATCTGAGCAAATGTATGGTAAATAACTTGGCATAATGCCTGGCAAATTTCTTGATTTTCTCAGATTTAATTAGAACCGGCTTGAACCTCCATCTGCCAAAACGTGGTGGAAAGTCCAATATCAGTCATCTGGAAAGTCCCCTCCTTCTCACTTGGCAACTACATGAACCTCAGGAGTTCACACACTTTAGAAAAGGACCTCTGCTTCTTAACAAATGGTAGCCAGGGTTATCTGGAGCCATGTTTAGCAAGATCCAAGTGAACTTATATGTTCTGAAATAAAATCTAAAGTTCTTACTTAGAGCAGAAATTCACTCTTCTTCTCCACTGTGTTCTTAATCTTCTCTGGGTTTCTACTCCAAGTTCATATCTCATTGTCCCACATTCAGTTACACATATCATACCATCACCCCATGTTTAGTTACACATTACATTGTGTTCTAGTTGTTGCCTGTCATTCTCCTCAACTTTAGTGAGGACTCCTGAAAGGAAGGCAGAAACAGGCCTTGCGCGTTGCTGGTTGGGTCATGCCAGACAGGTGCCCAGATGAGGGATGAAATTGTGCCAGTGCTCTGCCCTCCAGCCTTGGGCCCTGGTGCAGGGCTGTGGTTGCTAGGGGAAGGGGTGACTTTTTAAAATCTGCACAAAGAATCTTTACAGGCAGCCCCAATAGGAAACACATGTTTTAATTCTGTTACATTTTCACAGCAACTAAGAGTCCCAAACACAAACTGTAGAGGAGAAGGGATCTAAAGAGAGAGCTTTAAAAAATAACGATCTTAATGTACTGTTTGGAATATTTTCTGGTAAAAAGTAAAAAGAAAAGTGGATGCAATATAGGAGACTGCTATAGACTAAATGCTTGCGTCCCCCCAAAATTCACATGTTGAAACCTAATCCCCAATGTGATTTTTGGAGGTGGGGCCTTTGAGAGGTGATTAGGTCATGAGGTTGGAGCTCTCATGAATGGGTTTAATGCTCTTATAAAAGATCCCAGACAGTTCCCTAATGAGAACACAGCAAGACAGTCATCTATGAACCAGAAAGCAGATTCTCCCCAGGCACAGACATCCTGATCTCCAGAACCATGAGAAATAAAGTTATTATTAAACCATCCAGTAGTCTATGGTATTTTTGTTATAGCAGCCTGCATGAACTAAGGCAGGGACTGAAGACAGAGTACTATAATAATGGATGTTTATTATTCATCTCTAAGGCACTGAAGACAGAGAAAAGAACTTCAATTTTTATGGGAAAAGCAAACTCCATAATATGAAATGTGTTTTTGTGCTTCTCACATCTGCAATATACAAGCTAACCACTAGAACTATAAATTAAAGGTAATTAAGTGATTTGCCACCTAACACGATACGACCATATGATTCACTGTTAGAGAAAGGCTTCGTAGGCTTTCTTGCCAACACTGAGTCATCAGCAATCTATGAGTTCACTCTCTTTTTTTGTCAGTGTTCCTGGAGATGAAATATTTTCTCGGTGATTTGATAGTAGAATTATAGTCATCAATAAATCTTTTCTTTCCTCTTCCCTTCACAAAATTGATTATGGAGGGTAGGAGGCTCATTTCCCTCAACTTATCTGGCAGTTTCCTGCATACAAAAAAGGGAATGATACAGATATGGTACTGTGACACCAGGTAGAGACATAAGTTATTCTAACTTAGTAAGTGTAATAAAAGTCATATATTTTAAAATGTTGCCTTCTATACATAACAAAACTTAATAGGTGAGTGATTTGATTTTTCCATTCTCGAACTATTCTCTAATAATCTTTCCATGCCCCCTAAACTACATGCTCCCATTACAATTCGGCCCACTAACAAATTTAAATCAAAAATTTAAATAAAAATCATCTCCAAATGTCCTATGGCATGCAAGCTGTCACTGGCATTTTTGATCTGTATTTAATTAATATTATCTTTTCATTCTCTTTGTCTTGATATATTCACGACTATCACCACTATATGTATTATAATTACATGAAAGGAACTAAGTTTATAGTAGACTAAACTGTCTTTAAGTATACTTTGCCAATATTTAGAAAAGTTCCAAGAACAAAAAGGAATGTATACTCTAAATTGATTTATTATTTTTCATTTTTAAAATATTTTAAGTAAGAACAGACTACTGGTTAATGAAAGTTTATAAGTAGTTTGGATTACAGAAGAATCAGTTGATGCAAATTATAAATTGAAAGAAAACATAATAGTTTTTCTCTGTTTAGGATAATTTCTTCTTAAATATCAGAGGCATCTGAACTAAAGACAAACACACATGAAATTCACACCTAAAGAAACAAAGTGAAAAAAAATTTAGAGCAAAAATCTGCTTTTAAGGTGTATAAAGCAGATTATCTAGTTTAAATTTATATTCCAAGTTCATACTGTGGTTTGGCAGTTTTGAATTTGACTATAATTCTATTTTAGGGGCTATTTTAAATGACTAGGTGTATATTGAGACTACTAATGTCCAGAGTACATTTGAAATAAAGTTTTAGAAAGCTTAATAATACTTCCAAGTGTAATATAAAGTTTTTATTCATGCATACATATTTAGGGTTTAATAAAATAAGGAAAAACCTTATGTAAAAGACTTGACATTTGCAAAGATATTAAGTATAGTTATGAAGACAAAATTTATGAAAGCAATTTGAAACCAAAACAAATATCTCAGTCTCTGAAACATAAAGATTACTATTGAAGGAGATTCTGTGTAAATCATTTCAAATGAAGCACAGAAGAGAAAAAAAATATATTTGGTTTGGTATTCCCTAAGGAGTTTATTTTTTAAAAGATATTCTGTAGATTACATAAATCGGAATTTGTGAGTTATTGTTTGAGGTTTTCAAATGCAACAAGAATATTAGGACATATTGTTGGGACAGTTGCAGAGAATGAGAAGAGAGAGAAAGGGGTATAAAAAGTGCAGAAATGAATTATCCTCACCCACCCAGCTCACCAAGCCTTCTGTGCCTCAATGAATCTAGACCAGATCCAGATTGGCTGTCACAGTATCACTCAAACTCACAAGGACTCAGTTACTAAAGACCTAAAGCAGATGTATCATAAATGAGACACATCCTGAAGAGCTCATCCTTCCTGAGATCAGGGACGTTCCCGAAGCAGCTTCTATTAGCTTCATTTTAGTTTTCTTCCCATTCCTAAAAAGGGTGTTGGTATTTAGGTGAGAAGATTCCTGGACTGGCTAATTATGATTTCAAAAGAGTTGACGTGTACGTTGTTGGCATTTCAGTCACCACTGGTTGGCACATTCCATTCCCAGCTTAAAAATGAAAAAGAGATAGAGACAGGGAAAACAACTTAAAAGTCAATCACTGAGTGATTGTAAACAAAATGAAGTCCATTCCCTTAAATACCTTCTATGAGTATAAATCACCTATTGATTAATTCATTGATTGCTTGAAACTGATAGCAATGTTTTATGTGATTTGTGGTGGCGACTGTAATGTATCACCCAGATGCCCCTTCAGTGACAGACCTATTGCCCCAGCTGCTGGGGGTTCCGTCAGCAGACACCTGCAGCTGTCACTCTCTCCTCTGTCTCTGCTGCAGTAAGTCTCTTCACTCAAGGTCAACTTTTCCTGGGACAATTGACATATAATAATTTATTGATGTGAGAGTAAAAAGGATTGGCTATTTTGGCCTAATGGGGAACAATGCCGAAGGACCATTCCAGCTCCATGTGGGGTGAGCCATGGCTGTCCTTGAACCTGCATCACACAAGTATAGATGCCAAGTCACTCCTCAGTAATAATGCCACACATTAAACTCAGTTTCAGAGTCTCCTTTCAGAAAAACTGAATGTGTGACCATGTTAGATTCACATATAAGTGTCCTTTGTCTTACTAAACCAGAAATGTGAAAAATGTATCTCCTAACTATAGGACAGCCCATCTTTCTCTATGAAAATTTTCCAATATTCCAAACTCATTGGTCTCTACAAGCTCTCAGTGCTTCTGTTTTGTGCATCTGCTTAGATAATATAACAGAAAGTCATTAGTGTGATTGATCTAGTTAAAGCAGGAGAGGAAATGGAAATGCCTTTATCTCTACCATTGTAATAAAAGTTGTAAATATTTTAATATAATACAGAAAGAGATGAATCTCCCTGGGAAACCATACTGGGGAGTTACTGTATGTTTGGCTTCATCCAAGTTGGGTTATGCTGACCAAAAAATAAGGGATTAATGAGCCTAAATCCAATCTCTAAATATGAGCTAATTAAGTGACAAACACAAGTTTGCATGCACAAGGAAAGAGAAAGGGAGAGAGGAATAAAGAAAAGGAAAGAGACAGAGGGAAAGAGTAAAGGAAGAAAGGAACCAACAGAAATGGAAGGGGAAAAAAAGAAGAATTCTGATAAACTCAAATTTTAAAAAGAAGTCATAAACTCAAATGCCTACAGCGTCAGTAGATGTATGACACGAAGCTAAATGTGAGATGCGATAGGGAATGATAGGAACTGTGGTTGAATGCCCACATCCACTGAGAACAGCTGCTTCTTAGCTCCAGTCTACTTTTTTCCTGGAGGAAAGTGGGTTGGCATTACAAGGCCTTGTAATATTTTTCTTTTGAGAAGAAATTCAGAATTTTTATTAAGTTTTGTGATTTTCAAAATGTTCTGCAAATCCAGACCAAACACCTTTGCAGGCCAGTTTCCAACTCTTTCAGGAGACTGACTATGATACAGTGGCGACCTTTCTGTCACATATTTCTTAAGGTATATCCAAAACAATTTTTATGAATATCATCATATTTTAAATCACAAAAATCTCACCATTTAATGGAAACCCTATGAAAAATAAATGACAATAAGAAATCTTACCGGTTTACCTATTTTATAAGACTTTTTAAAGAAAGTCTTCATGTTACAGTGACATTACTTGAATAAAACAATCTGAAAAGAAGTAATTACATTACATGTGAATAAAGCATAAAAGTATCATACAAAATCTGTAGGTTGTATGTTGTGTGAGGGGGAGCAGGGTGAAGGGACATATGGTAAAGCTTACCTTATGCAGAATATATCTCTCATTCTCTAGTTCTTGGTTTAATATCATCTCCAAAATATTCATTAATAATAATAACTCATGTCTTGAACTAAATCTATATTATCCAAAAACTCAAAGTAACGTAATATATTTTTAAATTGAAATATAATACACATATCATAAAATTCACCCTTTTAAAGTATTCAATTCAGTGGTTGTTTTGTATGTTCACAAAGTTATACATACATTCATCACCACTATCTAATTCCAGAATATCTTGTCAATTTCAAAACAAAAAACAAAAAACCCCATGCTTATTAGCAGTCACTCTACATTTTCTCTCCTCCCAATCCTTGGGAAAAACTGATCTA
>NW_011889312.1:894647-900411 GCF_000151845.1 Pteropus vampyrus
GAAGGTAAGCACCAATGACAGGCATAAATTAATTCACCTGGTATTGGGAAGCAGGAGAGACTGGTTTTCTGTGGAAAGGACAAATGACTATTTGTCCACCTAATGGTACCTGAGTTTGTAGATCAGATCATGTTGGTTACAAACCCATAGGTGATAAATTCATAGTTAAAAAAAAATGCTTGCATTTATAGCAGTTTCTATATAATATGATGTCTATAAAATGTTTGCATTTTATGTCACACTTTCTGGTTTGCTAATTTTTGAGCATTTCAAAGCTACTTTGATTAATGAATCCAAAAGCACAGACATCCTAATTTTCTATTTTGAATACATATTTTCCAATGTAAAATACTTCATATATGGTTTATTAAGTTGTCTCTTTTGGATAAATTTTTCTCCATTTTTATAAATACAATCTTTTATAATTACGATCTTGTTAAAGTACAATATTTATTTTTTAGCTTCACTGAGATACAACTGACATATGACATTGTATAACTTTAGGTGTACAATATGATGATTTGATACACTTATATATTGAGAAATGATGACCACAATAAGGTTACTTAACACTTCCATCACCTCACATAATTACCTTTTGTGTATGTATGGTGAGAACATTTAAGTTCTATTCTTTTAGCAACTTTCGAGTATATAATGCAGTACTGTTAACTACAACCACTATGCTGCACATTAGATCCCCAGAACTTATTTATTTTTACTCTTTGAGCAACATCTCTCTGTTTCCTCCACCTCCCAGCCCTTGGCAACCACCATTGTACTCTCTATTTCTATGAGTCTGCCTTTTTTAGATTCCACATATAAGTGCATCTGTACAGTATTTGTTTTCTGACATTTCATTTAGCATAATGCCTTCAAGGTCCATCCACATTGTCGCAAAAAGCATGGTTCCCTTCTTTCTCATGGCTGAATAATATTCCCTTGTGTATATATGCCACATTTTCTTTATATATTCACCCATCAATGGACAGTTAGGTTGTTATTATTGTGATATAGTCTCTAAAAGGAAGTATTTTCTGGATCAAATTGCCATACTTATCACAGAAAATATTTCGTTTATAGCTCTGAAATTCAAGTCATTGAATTAGAGCATAATTCTTAATTAAGTTTACATTGCTGGAATTTTTAAGAATTTTAGGTTTACGCTTTAATTTCTCTGATCTTAGAATCATGACTATTCATTTTACCTAACTCCTCTTGCATAATGTGATTTACCTAACTAGTGAGTTTTGTTCTCAACCATTCTGTTTTCCTGTTTTAAAAATAGCATTTAAGTGAACAACTGAAGTAACTCATGAGCTCTACATCATGCAAAGGAAATGCCACTACTCATATTCCTCTATCTTTTAATTATAATCTCTGTTATAGGAAAAGGACTTCCATAGCTAAAGCATCAATCATCGCAATTTTATCAAGAATGACACATAGATTACAATGGTCCTTCTATGTTAAAATGCTGTACTTTGTCTACAGCCTTTCACACTCCACTGGTAAGTATCTTGGGTATATAGATAAAGGAGATAGAAAGCAAGATGAAACACAGCCTGTGCCAGATTGCCAAGGCTGATTTGTGCTTAGCTAAAGCAGAACTCCCCTGAAGTATTAAGATATGCGCCCAAGCTTTGGGATGATCTTATGCAAAGATCTCTTTAATTTGCCTGTTTTTTTAGTAACTAAGTAGGGCACCAATTGTTTTCTGTTAGTCCCTAAATTTGCCTTCCTTGTTGAGTCTGATTTTGGACCTCCATTGCTGCTGACACTGACCAGTTCACTGAATACAATCTAGGTCACTTGTTCCCAGAAAATGGGCCTGAGTATGTCTAATTCCCAAAGATTTCAGGATGGGGATCATGAGCCTCCAAGTTGGTGGATTTGGAGATCTCACCACTTGTTTAATAGAATCCAAGATAGTAATGACTTTCTGAAGGTTTGGTTGAACATCTTGAACATTCCAAAAATACTAACAACCAGCGAGTGTATCAGGATGTTTCACAGCTCTGCCAAAATTCCAATATATTTGGCATTTTACATGCTTTAGATATGTATTTCCAAAAAGCTGGTACCACCTTATGTTTTCCCAAGTGGTATATAAGTGTCCATTATGATATTGTTTTCCAGAGACAAAAAAGTTGTATCTTATTATGAATTTAATATACATTTCTTTTATTATTATTTCTTCTATTACTGCCTAACACTGTACTCCTAGTAATGAGAATAATGTCTGGCACAAAGTAGATGACTGATAAGGCACAAAAATATATGTAAGGTCTTATCAAATAGATGTATGTACATGTACATGTGCCTACACACACACAGAGTACATAAATTATCTGTTCATATTTTTATGCCTCTTTTTAGCAATAAACATGCTGGAATTTTGAAATACCGGCTGAGCATCTCAAGCTTTAGGAGAAGAAATAACTCACTCAGCATGATTCATAAATAGCTGCCATTAACCTCTCTACTTTTTACATATGTAGCTTTGTCTAAGTGGTCATGTCCTACCCTGTGGCTCATAACATCTGTATCTTTCACCATTGAAGTCCACGATAAAAAAAAAAATATGCAATCTTATCTATATTTAAGTCTCAATACACAACTTACTTCTTGTATCATCTTAGGCAAATCAAGTATTCCCTTGGAATATTAGTTTTCCGATCTGTAAAATGAGGAAAATAAAACTTGACCCATCTGCATCACAGGGTTGTTGGAAAGTGAAAGAGTCTTAGAAAAGTATGAATTGCTTTGGAAATGTAGAAGAGTGACCCATTTCCCTTGTAAGGATCACTAATTTCACCCTGTGTGTTGCTTTACTCAAAGACAATGACAGAGTTGGACACCTTCTCTTCTCTTCCAGATTACCCATAACTGGCCAGGCATCAAGTGTTAAAAATAACAACAACGACAATGTCGAATTGAGTTAAATGATTCCAACGGGTCGGGATTTTATATAAAAATTCCAATACTTTGACCCAAGCTATTTCTAGGACTTAATTTTTGTTACGGGCTGATCAATAACTGTAGCCAGATGTTGTATTTCAGTCTCTTCCTTCGACCTGTGTGCATTTGGAGTATTTCTGTGCTCCTAATAATTTTAGAAAATTAATGGACACAGAGGAAGTAAAAAGGCCTCAAATAAACAGTATAATTTTGGGGGGTGGGAAAAATATATTGTCTAAGTTCTCACTATAAACTTGCTATAGCTTGTCATATCGCTGCAGAATATTGGGAATTAATTTTGTTTTCTTCTATAGGAAAGGTACATGCCAAGTAAATGAGGTATCCAGGTACACCAAACCCCCAAGTGTGGGAACCTTTTCCATCTTTTCTATGGTCTGTGGCATGTCTTAGGTAGGAAAATGAGTTTTGTTCACAAAAGAAAAACACAAGCAAGATTTTTCTAAAAATGGGTAGCTCTGTTGTAGTTATATTCAGCCTTCTTAGGTAAATAGAACACATCATCTTATCATTTTTTTCCACCTGAAAGGACTGTCCTAATATCAATGAGTCAGGCAGTATGGACAATGCTATCAGCAGTTGTCATGATGGCTGTTTCACTATAATGGCAACCCCAGAACATGGGATTATGGAAAATGCCTTTTACTCTCCTCCCTTTGTCTCTTCCTCCCCACTCGACTTTCCCATCCCTAGGCTCCTCTTAAAAATCTATCTAAAGAAAGAAAAAAAAATAGCAATACACTGTGTTCTAGGATTATATTTCCTTCAATTTGGCTGACATCCTAAGACCTCAAGCCATGGGCTATTCAGAATGGATCAACTATGAAAGGTCAGTTCTGGCCAACACTGAAGTGGGACTCATCCAACAACAATAGAAACGTGATCAAGTACTGTCTGGGGAATTAAGTACTTTTTGGGATCTGTACCACACAGCAGTGTTTAGGGGCACTGTGTCATGGAAGATGCTGTCCTTCCAATGGTTACCGGAGGGCTTTAAAAATTTGCAAACATCTTTTCTCAAATAGAAATGAGCCCTGGATATTTGTGAATGATGCTATTTCTTCTTGTACTGGATAAGATTGTTAATTAGTCTTTCTCAATTGCAGATGGATTTTTTGTTTGCTGTTGGTTTTGGGGGGGTAGGGGGTCCCCTCATATTATTTCTAAAAGCATGATGTTTAAACTTCATAATTCACTAGGAAAGATTGATGATAAGGCAATTCCCCAAAAAGAAGTAGAAAATAATTACCAACCTCTTAACAGGAAAAAAAAAAAAAAAAAGACTTTTTCTGTGATTTTCAGCTTTTTGCAATACCAGGAATTCTTCGAATCTTCAAATAAAATTGAAGTTCTCTCATAGCAGATCTAGTTTATGATCTTTCTCAGATTTGTTTTGTTCATCTTCTGGGCCCCAACTGCTTGCTCAAGTGCCCCAGCTGTTGCTGCCCTAGCATCATATACTAATACTATGGGTTGTCTCAGGAGCTCCTGGGAGAAACTGAGTATCAGCAACACCTTCAGTCAACCTACTGTGTCAGAACCCACAGCAGACATGGTCCAGTAAGACTGAACCCATAGTGGATTCTGGCTTCTCCTAGAACTTCCAGACTCAGATGACAAGAGTTAGATCCACCCATAGAGACAAGATAACTTAACCTGAAAAGGCTTACCTTGGACCAGTGAGAGTTAGGAAATGGGAAGGAACCAGTAGATGATCTCCTTTGTCTTCATTTCCTGACAGACTGTTCTGAGTACATTGTACACAAGAAGATACTGAGAACCAGCTCTGTGTGTGTGTGTGTGTGTGTGTGTGTGTGTGTGTGTCTGAGAAATCTACAGTCTTTTCTTACTTCCCTGCTTCCAATCTCTTTTTCTATTACTCTGTGGTTCTGAGATTTTACCTCCCAATAAAGCCAAAGAACATAATCTTTAGTTCTACCTCTATCATCTAGGAAATCTAGGCTAAGATACTTCTGATATGACACTAGCTGTATTTTCAACTTCTGCACTATGAGAAAATACGTCTTGCTAAAATACATTAGATTTGAGTATGTTTTTAAATAAATAAGTACATTATATAAGCTAATAGTTAAAAATAATAATGTTGAATCATGAAATTGCTAATATTTGAGTGTTCTCAGCCTACAAAAATGGCAATTTTGTATGGTTCAAACTGAAAGTAATGGAATATGGTAGTTAAGAGCTTGGGAGTCATATTGATTGGGTGCAAATCAGTTCTGCCACTAACCACCTGTTTGACATTGAACAAGTTACTAAATCACTCAAGGTCCCCAGATACCTCCTTTATAACATGGAGGTAATATCTAGACTTGTTGTGAGAACTAAATTATATAATTCAAGTAATTAATAGATATTAGCTATTTTTTACACAAAGTAAAGTATTTATTGCACCTATGGATAGTTACTGGTACATAAATAGATTTAAGGATCCTTTTCTCTATATCCACTCTGCTCTCCCTGCCTTCAGGCCAGGCAGCCAGTGGAAGCTGATGCAAAAAGGATCACCATTAAGATTTTTCAAATAGCTTAACTGTTGATTAATGTGGATAAAGTAATCAGCTTAAGTTCTTTTTAAAAGCCTAGAGTTAGACCTTCGGGAAACTCACCATGCTTGGTTCTCTAAGTTTGGAAGCTAGAAAAGAGCAGAAATAGCTCCGAAATGAAGAAATAGAGTGAAATGAAGAAGAGGAGATTCAAAGGGAGGAAGGAAGACGTAAGAAAAATTAAATTTTAAAAAAGGAAGATGTAAGAAAAAATAGCAAGA
>NW_011889312.1:900461-920036 GCF_000151845.1 Pteropus vampyrus
TGTGTGTGTGTGTGTGTGTGTGTGTGTGTGTGTGTGTCTGAGAAATCTACAGTCTTTTCTTACTTCCCTGCTTCCAATCTCTTTTTCTATTACTCTGTGGTTCTGAGATTTTACCTCCCAATAAAGCCAAAGAACATAATCTTTAGTTCTACCTCTATCATCTAGGAAATCTAGGCTAAGATACTTCTGATATGACACTAGCTGTATTTTCAACTTCTGCACTATGAGAAAATACGTCTTGCTAAAATACATTAGATTTGAGTATGTTTTTAAATAAATAAGTACATTATATAAGCTAATAGTTAAAAATAATAATGTTGAATCATGAAATTGCTAATATTTGAGTGTTCTCAGCCTACAAAAATGGCAATTTTGTATGGTTCAAACTGAAAGTAATGGAATATGGTAGTTAAGAGCTTGGGAGTCATATTGATTGGGTGCAAATCAGTTCTGCCACTAACCACCTGTTTGACATTGAACAAGTTACTAAATCACTCAAGGTCCCCAGATACCTCCTTTATAACATGGAGGTAATATCTAGACTTGTTGTGAGAACTAAATTATATAATTCAAGTAATTAATAGATATTAGCTATTTTTTACACAAAGTAAAGTATTTATTGCACCTATGGATAGTTACTGGTACATAAATAGATTTAAGGATCCTTTTCTCTATATCCACTCTGCTCTCCCTGCCTTCAGGCCAGGCAGCCAGTGGAAGCTGATGCAAAAAGGATCACCATTAAGATTTTTCAAATAGCTTAACTGTTGATTAATGTGGATAAAGTAATCAGCTTAAGTTCTTTTTAAAAGCCTAGAGTTAGACCTTCGGGAAACTCACCATGCTTGGTTCTCTAAGTTTGGAAGCTAGAAAAGAGCAGAAATAGCTCTGAAATGAAGAAATAGAGTGAAATGAAGAAGAGGAGATTCAAAGGGAGGAAGGAAGACGTAAGAAAAATTAAATTTTAAAAAAGGAAGATGTAAGAAAAAATAGCAAGACAAGTCATCATATATTTACCATTTAATGGAACCTAATCCAAGAAAATACTAGTATCTATAGGCAACAATAGCAATTTGAGCTTCTTTTAAAAATAAAATCCCACGTCAAGACAATGAAGAGAGTCCACATCTCTAAGGCATGACACCTGATTTCCATTAAGTGCATTGCCTGATTCCTTTGAGCATACACTGATCATTTATATGCTCTGGGCAAAATCAAGGTCACTTATGAAACAATGCTTATTTTCATAGTTGACATAGACCATAGCTACCTGACTTCAAACATTAGGATAAGGGTTTCTCTACAAAAATACAGGTATTTTGACATATAATGCCAAACATCTGCGTACTGGGATATATTCAGTTGCTTCTTTTAAATTTTTGGTTTTCAAACTTTAGAAAGTCTTATTAATACAACTTCTGAGGAAATGCCCTAATTCTTTTTTTTTTTTAATATGGAATATTGTTTGAAACACATGAGCAACATCCTAAGACCTAAAACAGGATTTTGTATATCAGCACTTTGCCTGCCAAAACAGTATTAGATTAAATTGCACCTCAGAAATCGGTATACTCATGGAGAATATATTCACTACTATTTAAAAATTAATTGGTCCTTTAAAACCAATGTGTTATGTAAATCTATATTGTTGTTCTATGGATACAAATGCACACATAAATGTACACATATATACATACAGATATACAAATGAGTGGGCCAAACTCCCCTGGACAATCAGTGCTAGAACAAGCTGTTAGTCCTACGTCCTTGGTAGATCTCATCTTAATCATGATATTGAGCTGCTCTCAAACAATGAAGAACGGTCGCTGTTACTTCAAAGTGGGGAAAGAACGCTGAGTGAGCCCCTGCTCTCATTTAGGAAGCCCTGATGGTGATTCCTACATAGAGAGAATGAATGGCAGACACTCCAAGATGCTGGATTGAAATATTGCAGGGGCACAGATTATGAGAACAAGTTGCTTTTTGGAGGCTTATACCCTAAGGTTTGTTAAAAGAACGCAACTGAGCAAAAATCAATGCTTTGACAGCAAGATGCTTCCTAGCACTATTGAGCTTATCTGAATTCAGCACATAAGAATTATTGATGAAATGAAAAGGAAAGTATTTTGAGAACTCAACATTTTCTTTGTGAAGACTTGGTTTAAAAAAAAAAATGGAGCCATCAAAGTCTGATGTTTTATGGCACATTTATTGTTGTTTAATATATAAATTGAACAGCTAATAATCCTTTGCTTGCCTACCCAGCATACGGTTATTTTTTATATTTAACAGTTTACTTCTAATATAATAAAATAAGGTGAGTGGAGGCTAATGGTATGCAGCTGATTTTACTGGCAATTCTATGTATCATCTTTGCTTTTAGGATTTTCTCCTAATTATATGACTAGATAGGACTGCACACACAGACAACACTGTGAATTATGAGTAAAAAAATATATAAGAGAATGTTTTTCATTTAAATTGTTTTGCTTTTTAGACAGCTTGACTTACTCAAAAGCCATAGAAGACCCTTCACTTCATTTCTATTTCAAAGCACAATCACCACTAAACATCTGTTTTTCTGGGCAGTTGAAACTATGTTGCTGACTGTATGACTTCAGATGAATGTTTAAAAGCCCATCCAGTAATGTGCAATTTCATCTGAGACAGGTACTATCATGTCAGTTTGAAGCAACTGTGAATAGTCCTTCTTAAATATTTCTAATGCCATTTGATAGGTGTCATTGACTTTTATGAAAACTACCAAGCCACTTCCTTTTTTGACCGTGTTTGGAATTACTGTACGGATATCTTTCCTGGCCTCTGACAGAGACTTGTGATGTAAATAAGTTCATATGGCTGGCTGGAAAGGAAGAAGATGTGTGTTATTAGACCCAGTACATCAAAGAGGTGTGCGTGGTTTCAACAAAAATTAAGAACAGGAGTGCCTTAGAGATACACCTCTGAGATATTTCCTACAGATCATGGCCTGCCTTGAAGAATGCTTTCTCTCTCTGTTAATACTCCTCCTTCCTGTCTCCATCTCCACCCCCGTTTCAAGAATGTAGTAAAACCAGTGTTAACTATAAAAGTTATAAGAAGGTTTGAATAACCAGGAAAGGAGACACAAGTAAAGGGCCTGATAATATGTCCACATCACAATTGCAATCCTAACAAATTTTTATTTATGTATATAGAAGCCACCATATGTCACCACTTTGTAAATTCTCTCAAAAAGACAATGTTATGCCTTAAAACCTTGCCTTTGACAGTTTCCTCAACTATGAGCTATAACAGATTTTCAGAACCCTTCAGTCAATACCTTGTAGAACTGACACGTGTGTGGTCTGATTCAGGTCGCTATGCCTAAATTAAGGTTTGTTGTTGATAGAAGCAGTTATTAATTCTCAAAATTACATTATTACAGAAATACTAAACATAGAAGATGAAAACCTCTTAATCCTCCTCTCAAAGGAGACCTGCTCTCAACATGTACTACATGTCACTATTTCCCACTCAAAATAATTTTTCTATATTTATTCTAACATGTTATTACATTCTCTTTCTACAAAAGTATTCTTTGACCAAGATTTTTACCAAAATCCAGAAGCACAAAACTATTTTCACCCTTCCCATTCAATTTCCAACAGAAAGAGAACTTTCATATTCTTACTTTTGTGCTTTTTTTCTTTCTTGATCTGATTTCTTTGTTTGATGGAGTTCATAAAAATCTCTTGGCATTCTCCAAAAATGCCATTCAATTATAAACTATAGCATTCATAACTGGCATTTCTTTTTTTCATTTGGGAGATTTTAATGACTATGTTCTAACAGCGTTTGCTTTAAAGAAAATTGCTGGTAACTGAATCAAGCTCTCTCCAGATTTTCATTTAAAATTAAACATGCATAGCAAAAGATTCAAATTTCATGAAACTTTTAAAATTACATTTAAAGGACAAGTCTGATTTTGTGATTAACAAAATTAAATAATACTCAATATAACAACATGAAAATTATATGTTGATGAGTTCAGTTCTATTAGGATTTTTAAGGAGGAAATGCTATTCCAGTTTTCTACCTAATAATTCTTCCAAAAGTATGTCATAGAGAAATATTATTAAATTTTCCCTTTAAAATTTATCACCAAAAGTTGAAAGTGATCTGAACTAGAACACAGGAACTCTGGTATCTGTCTCTGGTTCTACCTAGCAGCTATTTACATTTATATGAGAAAGTAACTTCCAAGATGTCGATTTCCTCATCTGTAAAATTAGAGCATAGATTCAATTTTTTTAAAAGGTTACTTGACAAACTTAAATCAGTCAACTACAGATTTTGATGAAAGCTGTTAGAGTAGGCTAATTGTTATAACAAAATCACCCAAATTTAGAGGCTTAACACAAAAGAAGATTATTTCAAGGTCATTACATGACCAAGTTCAATAAGCATGTTCCAGGTAGCTTCCTTCCATGTATCAATGGGAGAACTGAGATTTACTCCATCTCGTGGTTCTTCCATCACTTATGCCTTGGATTCTTCTGCACCTGACCCACAAAAAAGAAATGAAGAAGCAAGGAAAGCACACCTATTTCTTAAATACCCTTGCCTAGAAATGACATCCCTTATTTTTATTTGTTTATTTTTTATTGGCCAGAACCAATCATATGATCCAACTTATATTCAAGGGGTACTGGAAAATGTAGTCCCCGGCTGGCTTGCCACTTTGCAGTGACAATCTACATTAAGGAAGGTGGAACACAAGTTTTGGTAGACAGCCCCACAAACATCATCCTAATAAGAGTTTGTGATCCTAGATAAAAAAGCAAAGATCTTGGGAAAATTAACTAAGTACCAATATACTCAAATGGCCCCTATACTCAAGCAACACCCCATGCTGCAATTGATGGAATGGTTCATTTCCCAGAAAATGTGAAATTCTATAAATACATTGTAGAAAACCATAGTTTGAGATAAAACCCGCCATCCTATAGAATCCTAGAGGGATCCTCTGTTCTGCAACATGTCATCCACACAAAGTAATTCCATTATTTCCAGCAGTAAAGCATATTTCATCTTAAGCCAGAATCAATTTCAGCCAGCCCTCCCCCTTCTTCTAAGCAATGATGTCTTACAACTTTCCCTCCTGGAAGCTGGCTACATAATTTGTGAGTCCCAGTGGAAAATGTAAAACCAGGGCCCCTTGTTCAAAAAGCAGGGGTGGGGAAGCTATTAAAGGTACTAAAATATAAAGCTTTGTCCTTTCTTTCAATGATCTCTCTCTCTCTCACTTTGTCATGTTTTTATTTGTTATTTAATGTCATCCTAAATAAAAATTAGAATTTTTAATCATTAGCATGAATGTTGCTATCTATAAATATTGTGCAGTGCCAGTTTTAAATGGAAATGTTCGAGTATTTAACTGGTATTGGGAATCGCCAGAATTACCCAGTTGATATTTAGTGGTTCATCCACAGAGGCAGTCTGAGCTTACCAGAACAGACAAACTCCAAGTCAGACTCGAGAAGGTTGAAAGTAGAAAGAGTGCGTGCTCGAAGACACAGAGCCTGTCAAGGGAAAACTCCAGGCCTCAAGGATATTTGCCAGCAGAGAGCAGATGTCCCAGCTTACTCCTACTCCACACCCCCAGGACCTGGGGACCCTGCCCTGTGACATGGAGCATGAGCGTGCACTGCCTCAGATCCCAAGCTGCCAGGTTCCGCCTTCCACTAGCTGCCCAGGGGGGAAGTTGAGCCAGGCACTTTCCCCTTCCTAACTGGCCCAGCTTTGGGCAGATGAGTGACCTCGAGAACCTTTAAACCTCTGAACCGGGAATCACTCAGTTCCTGGATCAGGGTGGGCAGGAGTCTTGGCTCTGCTGTGCCACCGAATGCTCCAGATCACCAGTGCTGGGACAGCTGCCACCATGCCCCACTCCCAGATGACACCTGCCTCTAACCACCCCTCCTCTACAGCCATGCTCCATTTTCCCATCTCACTTCATTTACAAAACACAAATTCAAAAATAAAATTCAGAATTTCAACACCCGAAAATTATATAATGTTGTTAATCAATGTTAACCCCCAATAAATTTAATTTAAAAAAAAAGAACTTCAGGACTACAGTTGGCAAACATAGGGTCCTTTGAGCTGGTCACACACCCATGAAAATGGCCTTAACCCTACTTCAAATGAATGAGTCCTCAAGAGCAAGGTGTTTTTCCTTCAACTGTTACCCAAATAAACCCCAGGGCTCTAAGTGACCTAGCCTTGTCGAGGTGTTTCACTCAAAGAAACAGTCTGGTAAAGTGACCAAGAGTAATTAAGAATAATTCTACTCTTTGTTTGCATCATGCAAAGACTGATAAAGAGAATCTAATTTGTAACTCAAAGCAACAATTTTTCAACTCTTGCTTTCAGCTCTCCAGTCCTTCGTTGAAGTTGCTCTAGAGTCTTTTAGTGTTTGCTTCTCACTTGCCATTTTGCAACAAAAAGCATCCTCCCTGACACTAAGCCCAAAAAGCTTTTTGCTTCTTCCCCTCGCCCCTGCCCCAGTTCTTGAGTAAATCAACTCAGCCTCTTGGATTTCTTTTTAGTTTTTTTTTCTCAGCTTTGCCCCTTACTAAGGTTCTCTAACCCAAAAAGGAGACCAGAATCTGATGCAAAGGGTAAGAATCTTTCCCTCTAATGAGAGTAGGAGAAGGGAACAAACTGTAAATACACATTTAACGATGTTTTGTGTTCCAATTACACCTTAATCATTGTATATCGTTTATAAATCAAGATCCTGCTCACTCATGTTGATTTCATTTATCCCTGAGAATTGCTCTTCATGTTGTAGCCCTCTTAGTTAACTCAACAGTAACTCTCCCTCTATGGTTCAGAAGCAAAAAGACTGGCACCCGCTATCCTTGTGACACTGAGTGGGTCATTGAACCGTTTCCTCTGGGACCAATATAAACTATGATTTGAGAAAATCCAGCATTCTGAGAAATAGACTCTCAGTTCCATGAATTAATTAATGACTTGATTATATATTAACTGGTAATATTAACTGACTTTAAGAAAAGATGTGGCAAGGAAGAGAGGGTGACCTGCACTGAAAATGTCTCCTTGGAAGAGCCACTGGGTTAGAAATAGTTCATCATAGTTTTCTGAATTTAGGTAAAATATTCCCAAATAACCCTTCTTCCTATTTTCTAATTACATAATTGTTTGACTCCCAAAAACATTCTAGGAAGAAGAAATCTCTGAGGGTGAAGTACACAAAAATTATGGTCATTAGGAATGAATGTGTCCCATTAGAAATTAAAATTCTGGCATTCTGGATTATACATAACCATTTGTGGATTTAGGTAGTGTGAGTCCCAACTGAAATCCTGATCATTTTGGAGTATGTAAAATTAAAAAGATTATTAAATTGTTAAACTGAATACAGTAGTCCCCCCTTATCCACAGGGAATAGGTTCCAAGACCCCCAGTGGATGCCTGAAAATGCAGATAGTACTGAACCGTATATATACTGTGTTTTTTCTATACATATATATCTATGATAAAGTTTAATTTACAAATTAGGTACAGTAAGCAATTAACAATAACTAATAATAAAATAGAACAACTATAACACTCTATTACAATAAGAGTTATGTGAATGTGGCATTATTAAGCAAATTAAGGATTACTTGAACACAAGCATTGCAATACCATGACAGCTGACCTGATAACAGAGTCAGCTACTAAGGTAGCATATATAGCATGGACATGATAGACAAGGGAATGAATCACATCCTAGGTGGGACAGAGCAGGATGGAGTGAGATTTCGTCACACTATTCAGAATGGCTGGCACACAATTTAAAACTTATGAATTATTTATTTCTAAAATTTTCCATTTAATATTTTGGGACTGCAGCTGACCATGGATAAAAATGAAACCATTAAAAGTGAAACCATGGATAATGGAGGACTACTTTACACAACTCGAAATGTAGTGACCCACTGGTCAACATCTCCAACTGAATGCCACTCTGTATCTTAGCAATATGTGAAATTAGATGACTAACAACTGCCTACCAGGTTGTTGTAAAAATTAAAGAGGTGGTACATGTGAGAGTCTCCAGCACAAAGTCTGATTTAAATAGTTGCTTAAAGTTTTTTGTACAAATTTGGAGGTGGAGGCTAGCAGGTACAGTGGGATTAGAGACAAAAAGATGAAAGAAGCCAAAATTTAAGGCCAAATGGATAGCAAAAAAATATGTAAAGGTAGGAAACTGGGAATAAATGTTAGGGCAGTGATGATTAATACTCTATTTCTTGTTTTGTCTACACAAATGTAATCGTTCCATTACTGTCTTAGTTTGGGCTGCTATAACAAATTACCAGCGACTGGGTGGCTTAAACAACAAACATTTATTTTTCATGGTTCTGGAGACTGGAAGTCCAAAATCAAGGTGCCAACACAGTCGGGTTCCTGAAGAGGGCCCTCTTCCTGGTTACGTCCTCACGGGGCTTTTCCTTAGTGCATGCATGCAGAGAAGAAGCAAACTCTCTGTGTCTCCTCTTATAAGGGCACTAATCTCACCATGAGGACTACATCCTCATGACCTCATTGCCTCTGAAAGGCCCCATCCCTAAATACCATCCCTAAATACTAGGGATTCGAGTTTCAAATATGAATTTTTTGGGGACACGAACATTCAGTCCACAGCAAATACCGTTAAAGTAAAAGTCCGTCACATACTCAGCCTTGTGTTATTAGCACTTTGGGGAACTGAAATAATCAGGGCAGTGTCCAGATTGGTACAAAGTATTATGAGGAAGAGAGAGCAGCAGCCACATAAGGCGAGATTCAGAGCAGTAATGAGAAGAAATAACAACCCCAAGATCCTTAGAAATTTTTAAAGATAAGGCATGTGGTCAGGGATATTGGTTTCCCAGTTGGCACTGGAGCTGAACAGGGTGACCTCAGCAGTCTGGGAGAATTGGAAACACTAGGTGGCTAATATTTGGATCACACTTGTGGTGCTCAGTATTCCAAAATGTACAGTGTCCCTGTTGCCTAATGATGATGAGGGTGATAATGACGAAGGTCATAGAGCCACCACCCCAGCTGTGCTACTCCCTCTGGGCACCCTGATTGTAAAACCACAAACCACAAACCTGCACACGCTTATCTATAGAACTGGAACAGATACTCCTGGCCTATTCAAATAAACACATACTTTAATCTATCATCTTTCTGATATGCCGACTGTAAAAAATTATTCATACTGATTTATTTTCCAAGAATTTGCCTGCACAGACACACTTTAGTGTGTTACATAATAACATTCTGTAAGATTTATCTATGTTGAATTTTTAGGAATTTTTTTTCATTATGTTCCTTTCCTCAAGACTTTTTATCTTTGCAAAACATCTCCCTTCTTAACTTGGATCAGCCGATGTTGCTTTAACTTGGGACAATGCCCATTTTTGTCATGAGTGTTACCAAAACTGAACAGTCCCATGTACCTAACTGTATCTCTTTTCTTCTGCCTAAGCCCCTAGGTTTATAAACTGAGGCCCATTACCAAGGCCTCTGCCTTTCCTTCTCAGTTAACTACTCTCTCAAAATCCAATCTCTCCTTTTACCAAACATAATCCTGGATGTGTAAACTAAAGCTCAGGTGAATCCTCTTAAAATAAATGCAAGCAAACAAACAGGAATGTTACTCTTTTCTTCTGAATGGCGTGGAAATTCTTCCATTTGGCATTTGAGTTGGCTGCTTTTTTTTTTTTTTTAAGAGGATGATGAGCAAGGAAGCTTAGTGTTTAAAAGGGAAACTGTTAGATGAAAAGGAAATTTCTATGATAAAAAAACTTTAATTTCTCACATCACATACTAGTAAAAAAATCTTGAAAGACAACCTACATGCCTGCAGCTTCAAAAAATCTTAGAAGAAAATGGAAATTTTTGGTATTCCAGTGCTCAACTCTGACATTTAAATTGCTTCCTACAAAAAAGAATCCACCAACTTGAAGAAAAAACAAAGGGCTATTGTTGTTAACTTGCCAAAGAAACTAATTAGAATACAAAACATAGAATTACTATATTACTCTATATGGTAATTGAAATTACTAAAATATACTTATTACCAACTCAAAGCAAAACAATTAATAACCGACTGTCTTATCTGCCTGTCCCCAGCTGAAATGCTTGAGTGTACATTTAAACACACACACACACACACACACACACACACACACGCGCGCGCGCGCGCGCACACGCTCCTTTGTATCTTATTCTCTGCCCCCTCCCCTCAAAGCTTGCTCCATATGACAGGCAAAGGGAACTAATTTTCATGTGTGACGAGTTAGAAGTAAAGTTATTTAACATAACTTTATGTTACATATCTCTAGCTGTGTGCTCTGGGCTTTGCTGGACTATTAATCGTGCAAATTACTACAATCTGACTCTGCAGTGTCTCAGCAAAACAATAATAGTTATTTGTATTCAAATTCTCACCAAAATAATACATTCTAAATTAAAACCTATGACCTCCTACAAGCACAGGTAAATGCACACAACACAGCACTTGGTATGTGCTTGTTGTTGTTGTTTACATTCACATTGTAGAGATACTATTGTATTCTAGTTATTTATTTAAATGTTTTTTTTCCTCAAACAAATCTCTGAAGCAGGATCATCTACATAATTTGCAAGGCCCAGTGCAAATGAAAATGCAGGGCTCTTTGATCAAAATCTTTAAGAATTTCAAGACAGTGACGCCTGAGTGTTAAACAAAGCATCAGGCCATCTGAGAGTGGAGCCCTGTGCCCCTGCAAAGGCTGCACACCCATGAAGCCAGCTCTGCTTTGAGGGTAACAATCTACATTTTATTCATATTTGTAACCCCAGAATTTACTGCAATGTCTGAGAGTAAGCACTCAGCAAATGCATGTTGAAAGACTGAACCAATAAACATTATGCCTTAGAATTTATTTGCAAAGAAAAATAAGAATGTGCCCCCACTGCATAGTTATTTTACTTGGAATTTCTGGTAGCTAAAATGAGGAGTTGATTAAATTCATTAAAGAGTACTTGCTTCCTTCACATCTATAAACTTCTTTTTTATTTATTTCAGAGAATTTTAAAAAGTTAAAAGTCAAAAAGGAAGATCCTTATAGATGCCAATATCCATGTGCCAGTTGAGATTCTTCTCTTAGAGTAACATTGTTCAACATTGTTTAATTGAAACAATCACTTCTCAGGGATGACTCCGGCACAGGCCTTCAGCCAGATGCCTGTCAGAACCACCACCTGTATGCATCTCTTCCTTTGTTAGAAGGATGAGGGAACCAGTTTACAAATATAAGAACACCTCATGGCATCTCCTAGACCACAATCTCTACAGAAATCTGGGCTCTTCCAAAATGGTCAATTATATTCTTTTCTTTCAATGTCTCCCCATTCTGAGTATTTGGCTTTGGGCCAAGACCCAAACTGGAACTGGACAAACTTAAATATAATAAGATAAAACAGAAAAAATATAAAGCTGTTCTCATAACATTAATGACCTTATGTAAAACATAAAGTGCCAGAGATTTCATGGGAAATCATCTTATTGTAAGATTTCCAGTCTAGATCTGCTGGCTCTCAGGAGCATTTGGGGTTTGGGGAAGTGTCCATCCTTTTGGGTGCTTCCATAGACCTGAGTGCCAAGTCTTCTCATGGCAGTTTATCACTTGCCTAGATCAGATCCTGTCCAGTTTCCAAACCTCCGACCTATACTGGATGACTCAGAGGACAGAGGAATCCTGCCACACAGATCCTCCTCAGTGACATTTTCTTGGTCAAGTATGTGAGAAACAGTCAAGTAAGAAGGAATAACAAGGCCATCACATACAGCTGAACTTTAAGGGAATGCTATTGGAGAAAGGATTTCAAAGACCTGAAAGAAATTCCATTGGGCCCTTTGCTGCTCCCCATTGCTGCAAATTTTCACCCGTCTGAAACAAATGTTCAGACACTGCTCTCTTGGACCCCTCTCCATTCCTGAGAAGACTTCTTTAATGCTCAATGTAAGCCTTTCTTTGACATTTTTTTCATCTGTTCTCTTCACCCTACGTAACTTGGTGGGGAAATCCCCCAAGAGATTTGAAGCATCCCTGCCTTCATAGAAAAGGGTGCAAGCAACTTTTATTTACGATTAGATAAAATCAATTGTCTAAGTTTTCTTCTGATATTCTTGGCATATGAGAGATTACTGACAAGGCCAACTTCAAAATTAAATAGTTAACGAAACTAAACCAAATGTACTAAAATGTTGGACCAGATTCACTGACATTTATCAAATATTTCAATCACCACACATGTGGCTTCAGTAAAGCTTCTAGCCTACAAATAAAGTGGTTTTTTATTTTGGACAGTTTTCAGATTCACATCTTCTGATCTATCTTGTTTATTCCTGCTGAGATGTTGATTTTTGCAAGTCACTAGGTATCTTTTCTCATTATCATGACTTTAAAAGTATACATGCATCTCTGTCTACAGGGAAGATGATCTTATCTCTCCTTTTCATTTCAGCTATTTAAAAATTACTGTACTAATATAGTATCTCTAATTGCAAAAGTCCACTTATTCAAGTTCAAAGAATTAGATCCAGGCGTAGTTTGAAGGTCCTGGTTATTGCCTAATATAAAATCTTCCCAAAGTACATTTGTAAATCAAAACTGTTTCACCTGCTCCCTCCTCAGCAGGCCATGTGCCTACGGGTTCTTTTCCAAGACATATGATTGAGTCATGCATTCATCCCGGCACTCCCAGGCAGGCATACAGCCTGCATTCCTTTTCAAGAAGAAGATACAAGTGCCCACAAGTCACTGAAATAGGCATGCCCACCACTCAGGACTTGAACCTTCATTTTTCCTGGCTGCTAAAAGGTAAAGGTTCCAAGGCCATTTTGGGGAGCAGGACTTTGGCTTACTCGCCCATTGAAATATACAAAATATCTGTGATTTATACACACAGAGATACACACACATCTATGTACATGTGTGTATATACATATCTTTGGGATAGCTCTTGGATCAAACCTTCCCTTACTAAGAAATCCTTTGGTTATAACAAATTGTGTTCAGAAGTAGGAACCATCAAGATTCTTGAAAGTTTGCTTTATACCTTATCCTAGGTGAGGTTCCCTAGAAGGAGAGCCTGTGATAAGGATTCCTGCACAATTATTTATTGAGAAAATGATATCAGGAGGCGAATAAGGTAAGCAAAGTAGAACAGGTAATGCTATCTCTTCCTTTCAGTTCAGCTATTTACAAATTATTATATCAAAAGTCGAAGAGTAAAGAGATGAGCCTAAACAAACAAATAATAAAAAGACCTATCATTTCAGCTGGTGTCTAGCTTCAGCCTAATCCCACAGGGAGGTCTAAAGCAAGAACTACATCAAAGACTTGGTCTCTTCTGAAGACAAGAAAGCCACATATCTGTCCTGCGTCAGCCTTCTGTGGAGAATAAACATCCCCCAGGAAAGAGGGTTCAGTTCCCATTTAGCCAAAGGCAGAGCTCCAGAGAAGGAGGCAACTGTGAGCCATTAGCAGCCGACATTCTCAGCAGCTAGTTGTTAAGACCCTCCCTTAAAGAGGATCTGAGTGCCTCAGCAACAACACCCACTACAGTCCACCCCTCGTACTGCTCAGATCCACCTGATTTTCATGTTCTTTACTCCTTCCAGGCACATTTAGATTATTTAAAATTCAGGGAGGACTACAAGATCAGACTACAGTCCTGACTGCTGCAGTTGATTCCAAGGTCGTAACCGATCCTCTTTATCTCCCTCCTCCCTCCTTGCATATTTCCTCCCCCACAGCCAGCACTGGTTTGCTTGGTGGCCCTCATCCTTAGGGACCATGTCATTATCAGGCTAGTGTTGCTATTATTGCATTTCCACTAAAAACTGGACATAAGAAAACAAAAAAAAGCCAAAATGGATGAACCTAGTAACACAAGTATTCTCCATGCCCCTAACAACACCCTACCTCCTTGTGATGACTGAGGTCAATTATCCTACCATTATGTAACTATTTTCTTAGCCTGCTGGCTTACAGACATAAGTCTCAAAATGACTATGCAACAAATGTTTACTCGGATTCTTACTGTGCTTTTTGGAGGAAGAGTCCTCCCTCTGGGAACCAAAGCCTCCAGAACCACAGAGTGTATAGTAGCAAGAATAAGAAGCACAAATTCCTCAGTGGGTCAATGGAAGTGATGGTTAATACAGCCACTTCTCTTCCCACTCCTTAAATCTCAGACCCATACAGCAACATATAATATCAGTCTAATGTGCAAATCACAGTGTGAAGGATGGCACCCCATCCTCTCAGGGTATCACCTCCAATCTGATACCTTAACTAAGAAGAGGCAATGCCACTGCTCTACCAGGCCATCCAGTTTTGGAATGGTGTGGTATATGGTAGGACTAGTGGATCTGATAGTCATGTGCTCTGCCGTAAATTTGGTTCCTTTATTCGAGGTAATATTATATTAGATCCCATGTCAATAGATTAGATACTTTATGAACACTTAGGCAGAAAATGTCAGCCCTCTCTGAAATATAAGACAATCCTGTCAGAATGAATCGCACTGTTCCTTTTAAGGTAAGAAGGTAGAGCCAAGTAAAACTTTCCCCCAAATAGATGCTTGATCTCCTTTGGAAATATCAACTTAATAGGGACTCAATATTGTTTTTGGTGATTGGTAGATTGGTCTTTAGTAACAACAGTAGTCTAATAAGCCTTTGTGAGTCAGAGAGAGCCTATGCTATTGGGCCCATGCAAAGACTCCCTCTCTGTGGCCTCCACTATGGCCACTCTATTCAAAAAACCCATTGCACAAGGCGGCTGAGGATAAAGGAAGGCTGACATCTATCTTGTCCAATTAGTTGTTAAGTGCCTTTTCTGCATTAAGGCATGATACATAGTGACTTAACATTTTGTGCCAATTTTTATAGTTCCAACCATATGCCTCTTCCCCAGACATCCTTATTACTGACCTCCCAATCTTGCTTTTTCTAAGCTCCTGACCAATGAACTCAGTCCCTCACTAGTGCCCATGAGTTTACATATTTCCAACTAGCTAAGCCATTCACGATCACCATGAGTCTGGGGATATCTTACCTCAGGCAACTTCTCACTTCAACAAAGTTACTCAGCCAGATCACTAAATCACTGAATAACTGCTATTTGAAGGATTTCCTCTCACCACTGTCATTAGGTCCCACACTTGCATGTGACTGTGGTAGATTACCAGTCTGTTTTCAGTTTATACCCACAATACAGGTCAAGCTGTCTGATCTGTGAACCAAGCTCAGGCTTTTGCCTCTTCCATCAGCTATTTGTAAGAAACCCCCAGAGGCTGTAGATGTGAGCTGAGGGAGAGTCACTGGTGGCACACTGGTATGTGACATTAGTGTAAGTGTCATACAACTTACTTTTGCTCTCTGAAGTTGCTCAAGCCCCATCCTGGATCTACTACTTCCATTTTATACTGGATTGCTGCTGGGCCCAAACTTATTACTTGATGGGCTGGCAATATCCAGTTCATGATGGGAAGTTATGGCTGAATGGCCACTTGATATCACAGGATTAGATACTCAACTTCAACCACAGCTACTAACATGCCAGGATCTGTTTTTCAAATGGTAATTCTCTGTTGCAGGTGGCATGACCTTGCACCAGAACCTTGTGCTGAAATTCTTTTATTAGGGCTTTCCAGAGGCTCTGAGTAGTGCTTTTCTCTGCTAGAGATGTCTCTAGTATCACACGTTCTGCCAGGTTGTATGGCCCAAGAGCAGGGCTGCTTGTTCCACAGCCTGGACTTGCTGCAGAGGTCTTTCTTGCCCTGAGATCCACTCAAAACTAGCAGCTGTCTGCCTTCTCGATAAATGGGTCACAGCAATACTCCCAAGTACAGAATACACTGCCTCCAAATCCCAAACAAGCCCACCAAAGACTGTACTTCTTTCTTAGTGTTAGGAAGTGTATACTGTAATGATTCATTCTTTACATTGAATGAAATGTTCCAGCATGCCTTATAACACTGGAACCTGTAAAAATGTCACTAATGAGACAGGACCCTGAACTTCCTAGAATTCACCTCTTCCCCTCAGGAGCAGGTGTGTCTTACCAAGGCATACATCTTGCATATCAGATCTAATTAATAAGCTATCATCAGTAAAGTGGACCAGTGCAGTGTTCTTCAGAATGTCCACGTGACCCAGCTCTCTTCAGTTTATATTGTGACAAAGAGAGAAAAATGAACATAGCCCTGAGATAAGATTGCAAATGTATACTGTTGTCCATCCCAGGTGAACCTGAAAATGCTTCTGATCCTCATTTTTTGATGGATATTGAAAAGAATGCATTTATGAGTTCAACAGTTTCATACACAAAACAAGGCTGTGTTATTCTGCTCTCATAAAGATACCACATTTGGCACAGTTGCTGTAGTTAAGTTTGCATTAGTCCACTGCTATCCTGCCACGAGCCGTCCATTTGCAGGAAATGGACTGGTGAATTAATTGGGGATATGATGATTACTGCCCCTTAAATTTTTAATCTGCCAATCTCTTAAAAGTGATGTTGTTTTAATTTATTTTGACAGGTCAGGGGCAGTTTCAAACACTTCTCTGACTACAATAGTTTTGACTCTAAAGGTCAAGGAACTACTGTGAAAGTTCTGCAGACGATGAAGTATGTTCTTTTTGATTACGCATTCCAAAACAGGAAATGATCACTAGGTGAGTCTCTCACCCTAACGAACACACTGAAATGAACAGAGGCCAAGACTTCATTTTTCTACCTGACCCCATATGCTTCTACTCTAACAAGTGATTTTTGAATCCTTAGGCATCAGGATCAACAATAACCCAGATCCATAAGCCCTTGAAATGTTATGATATAGCCCTCTCCAAAGTATACAGTTACCAATGTAAGCAGTAGTAGGTCCAATGTAAGCAGGGAAGGACTGAGTGTATCGCTACTCTATATACTCATGGTATTGTTGAGTCTTTTCTTACAAATTTCTGGCTAATCCTTCAGTAGATGGGCTCTATGTCTAGGAATTGCCTCAGTATATACGCTATGCAAGGAACTGGCCTTTCCATTAAGGAAGCTGCCCTCATCTTTCTGATCGCACATTTGCTATCTATTTTGATTGCATACTTATATTAAGCAATACGCCCATCTATCTTGCCCCTAGGAACATGATATTAACAACCTCCATAGATCCCTGTGAATCAGGCCTTCCTAGCTGCCAGTCCAAGCTTCTGCCCATTGTGGTACTATGCCCACCTTGCTTCTGACAGTTAAGTGCTGCCACCTGGCTACCACCAGATCCTATCATCCTCAGTTCTGTAAAAGCATCTCCAATTCAGCCCTAGTAAACAGAGGACAGCCACCTCAACATTTCTTAAAGATACTGGTTCTCTCTCAACATTGCTTATTGTTACAATAAATAAAGTCTCCTCCTTCTCTTATGTAGTAGCCCCATTCTAGCATGCCCATTTTCTGAACCCTTTAATACCTTCCTTCGCAGTCTGCCACAGAAGTGCTGGCACCTCTATTTTATTAAATGTAAAGCAGCAGTTGGCAAAATATAGCCCTTGAGCCAGATCCAGCCCCTGTTCTTTTTTTGTAAGTGAAGTTTTATTGGAACACCTAATTTATTGGCCACACCCATTTGTTTATATATTGGCCATATAACTCTCAAAAGTCTAAAATATTTACTATCTGGCCCATTACATAAAAAGTTTGCTGACATTTGATGTAAGGCCTTGCTTTTTCCAATCTTTTAAGAGCCATCTCAGTAGAGTATTAAAACTGCCTGTTGGTACACTTGCCAGAGTGTTAAATC
Source organism: Pteropus vampyrus (assembly GCF_000151845.1). NCBI lineage: Eukaryota > Metazoa > Chordata > Mammalia > Chiroptera > Pteropodidae > Pteropus > Pteropus vampyrus. The sequence continues at coordinate 918,360 of NW_011889312.1, forward strand.
CTGTGTCACAGAAAAATGCCTCCATATCAAAACACTATCCCTTATCCAGCTTTATATGACTCCCCAGCAGCTCCAGGATTCACTTCCAGGCGCTATCTCTTGGATCCTGCCAGTATATGTTAACTTGGTCCAGCAGCTCTTTTGGTATTTAATACCTCTCCTCCTTTAGCAAGCTAACACTGCCCCAGTCTAATTTTGCTGAAATTTGACCAAACTTATGGGTCTAGTAGGCAGGAGAAGTGAGAACAGCTCCTGAGGAAGATTTTCCTAAAGATGTCTGTCTCTTTAGAGACCTCTAAATGATCTTTAAGCAGAGGAACTTCATCTTCCACTAAATGGTAATGGTCAATTCTGAGGACTCAGAGAATTCAGGGAAATCCGGGATTTCAAGGTACTCAAGTGTATCCACCCAGATATCTCCTTCTCAGGTTCCCACTCCCTTCCTGTAAGAGCTCTGACTTTGGCTTAGGAGACATTCCTAGCCTGAGAATTCAACCTTCTCTAAAGTTTTCTGTCCCATACAATTAAGTCTTGTTCCAGGCCATCAGTGTTGTCTGCTCCCCACCTACAGAAATTAGGGTTTCTGTACATGCTGCCAAGGAGGATCTCTAACTCATATTTTGCTTTAAACACTGATTAATAGATTGAAAAATATCATGATCTCTCTTCAACATATAAATGCCATTTAGCAAAAGCACACCATTCCGTAGTCCAAAGAGGCACTCTTTTCCTTATACTTTTCAAATGTTGGAGACGTTGAATTAGAGTACTTCCTTCCATCTGTAGCCCAAGTCAGGTCACCACAGATGAATGACTTAGCAAGTGTACTTCTACAGCATGCCAGGAACTAACAGGGCTCCATCTATCCAGGACAAGGTTTTCCCTGCCACCTGGCCAGTGAATAACCCAACTCCAGAATCCCACTGGTTGATTTTTCTTCTTGGGAACATTACCAGTACCAACTGCTCTAGAAGCAGAGCCTGATATGGAAGTTCCTGTATGAATGATTTATTGAAGGATTACTTTCAAGAGAAGAGGAGTAAAGGAAGCAGGACATGCCAAGGTAAAACTAAATAAGGATGTAGTCTCACCTGGAGATCAGCTTTGCCTGAATAATAAAAAAATTCTGGAACATGAATATATCACAGATTTGTTCCTAACTTGAAGCAAGGAGTCTCTTTAACCCCATCCTATCCCCAGGGGTTTAACATCCAAGGTGAAGCAGCTCCCATTAGGTTGACAGCAGTTCTCTAGATAAGGAGGCTGCTGTGAGTCATCAGGGACTCAAACACTCCTAGAGCACTAGTAGCTGAGAGATGGGTACACTAGCATACTAAATGGGATGAGTGGTACCAACAATCTACCACCTACCTGAATATGCTAGAGAAATAATGCTGGTTAAACTGAAGAGGAGTCCCTGTGGGGCTCTGATCCATGCCTTTCAGATTTACTGTTCTATTGAAACCTGGCTATCCTTAATTGCCTTTTGGGACAAGGGCCAACCTTAGATGTAGAAGGAAGAGAGGTTTGGTTTGGATTTTAAAAATTCTAACCAGTCTCTTGATTATTCTAACACAAGTATTCATTTGTTGTGGCTAAATCAAAGGGCCCTGAAATGTAAACTTCTTAAGATCAAAGTCTTCAACATTTTATTGTGAATTTAGTTATCAGTTCTTT
>NW_011889312.1:921961-926178 GCF_000151845.1 Pteropus vampyrus
CCTTGATTTAAAAAAGCACCAAATGTAGTGGGAGTTGAAATAGCAAGTAGCAAGATAGCAATAGCTAGATAGACCATTTCAGTTACAGATAGTTGAGAAAAAATGTGCAGTAGTACACTATTATTTAGTATTTCTGCTGTATCGATACATTGAATATAAATAGCCTCAAGAGAATAGGTTAATAATAAAATATAGCAAAAAAAATTAGGAAATGATTATTTTTAACCTTTGTTTTAATATAATTTATTCAATTATAAGTTTACATAATTTAACTTTTAATAATGGCTATACTTAACAACCAGTTTGCAGAATTTTTGAAATTTTAAAAATGGGCTCTTGTGAGCCAGTGTAAGACAGTTTTATTCTGTACACCATGCCTCAATTTTTCATCAAGTCAGTTATTCTATTATCAAGGGATGGGCTAATTAGTTTTTTCTAGTATCTGAATGTCCTCGTTCAAGTTTAAAAATGTAAAATCATCTTCCACATTTCTATGTTTCCGTATTAAATAACTTGTTCATGCATAATATAGTCACTATAAGTCTACTGGAGATAATGAAGTGAATAAGCCCTCACTCAGTTCCAAGGACAATTTGGCAAACAAACTAACAAACAAACAAACAAATAAGCAAGCACTCTTTCATTTCAGTATGTAAAAAGAACACCTGCACAGTATATTGATGGGTTTTCCAGAGACCCATTTGAAATTGTCTTCATTTGTGATGCTTGTCCCCATTGTGTCTGGCAATCGGATGCTCTATAGATTAAGTGGTCTAGGCTGTCAGCTTTCATTCTACCTGAGACACTCACTAACCCTGTGAGGATGACTGGACAAGTCCTGTGACCTCTTGGTATTTCCTGAAGTGTAAAATAAGATAAGTAATACAGGGTAAAACTCACATGATTACACAAGGATTTCTTATTGATTGCCCAGCATTTTTGTAATGGGACCTATATAACTTTTCATTGGAGATCATCAAAAAACATTATAATGTGGATTGTGTTCCTTTTTATAAGAAAAAAAAAACTAAAAATTACGATAATCTTGTATGCAGTACTCTACAGCAGCACTGTCCAATCGATCTCTCTATGATGATAATGTTCTATATCTGCACTGTCCAACATGGTAGGCACTAGACTCATAGGGCTACTGAGAGCTTGACAGGTAGCTAATGTGCCAATAAACTATATTTTTAATTTAATTTTATTTTAAGTTATTTTTAATAAGCCATATTAACTACAGGCTACTGCATTAGACAATACAGCTCTGCAAGGCAACAAATAAATGTTCCATCCTTAGTTGCCTAATATTTGTATTTTGAAATTTATAGCAGTGGCACAAAGATTTGATTAACATAAATGTATATAAGAAAAGTGTTTTTTAATAAAAAATTTATACACAAATAGGTTTTATGGAGTACAGCCAAGCCCTAAAGAATTCTAAGGCTAGTGAGTAACCAGATTGTGATATGTAAGACATGATTTACCTCCTTAGGCATGTGAAACCTTGCATGAAGGTTGTTCTTCAATAATTTTCAGAGAGATCTAGAAAATAGTCTAATGCCCTGAATGTTCAGTGGTTAAATTGAAAAGTTTGAAAGTACAAACAAGAAAAACAAAAGCAGAGCAACTGTCCAAAGAAGTCACATTAAGTGCTATTGGAAGAAGGAAAGAAGAAAACTCTAATATCAATTGAACAGGTTGGTAAGCAGTAATTCTGTACCTAGCAGAATCTCCATAACACGATCTTTGTTGACCAAAAAAAGCTGTGTGTGTGTGTGTGTTGGGGAGTGGGGGGAGATAGAGAAGCCCCTAGGACAGAAGCTGCTGTTTTCTTGCTGTCTTTGGGGAGCTATCAGGAATCAGTCCAGAAGACCTCTGGGAATGAAATTAAGAACTGTGGGTGTTGGATTTGCATCCCTGACTTTCAGGTTCATAGTGAGCAACTACATTGGCCTTTGATATGTAAGTAGGACTGTAACTTTCCAAGTTCTCTATTATATCAGAAGTGATACAATGAACCACTGTTATCGGTTGGACCAGAAAACTAGGATACTTTAGTGGGCATCAAGAGCACTAAATCACATTATGATCAAGCAAAGGGAAAACCTTTAGGACCTCACAGAAAGGAAGAACTAATGTCACACTGGGCAAATGTGTACCTAGAAATATTGCTTTCTTAGCTCTCCTATCCATTTTTCTTCTGGAACGTTAATGAACTGAGCTATAGACTATTCCATCTAAGAAAATCTATTCACACAGCTTCAACATAATACAGAACACTCATACACAAAAGCAGTATCAAAAAAGGCTTCTGTTTTGTTTTTTATTTTTTCCCCAATAAGAACCACTTACAACTACCAGGTATTTTCATTTTTTCTATACCTATACTGAGTCTTTAGATATATTTGACAGGCAAATGTTCAATGTTTTGCCGAGAATGATGCAATAGGCTGATAATTCTAAATTAAGATTTAGTCTATACTTTTCCAAGATGCTGCCACTTTTTAAAATAATCTCCAAGAAAGGTTCCTGAAGTTAATATTGGTAAGTGTAACTACTGTCTTGCAATAGCTATATCCATGCTTTAACGATTTATTCTAATCAAGCCCCTAGATGTCATTCAAGTGTTTTCTTAGTTGTGTCTATCTGAATGCCGAGGAGTACTTTTCTCTTTAAGATCTAGTTCATCATATTCCAGTTGTTATACTTTACAAATTAGGTGACAACTTTTGTATATAAAATCAGTAGATTCAGAAAGAAGTTTTAGTTCTCAGGAATTCCTTAGATACCACTTCTTATGTTAGGAATTTGTTCAGTTGGGCATTTGTTTCATATCTTGTTCCCAGAGATGCTGAAATTGTCATTAAATTTGGATTCTGATGCAGCATTGAAACCATTTCCAATTAAGCCAATCCTCTGAAAGTCCTAAGACCAAAGTGGTTGCCGAGCTGCATTCCTTAGATATCAGCAGATTATGCCACCCCATCCTGACATGTGTTAGAAGGTAATGCTTTATCATCTGGAATAATTAAATCTCAGCAAAGCTCTTAGAGAATTTCTGGCTTGACTTAAATACTTTTCACCCATTTTAAAAATTTCAATAGAAGTAAAATCCATGGTCTGGTTCAAGAGTCTAGCAGGAATGTGGAGAGGGAATTCAAGGGACTATGGAAAGGGATCATGAAGAATGTAGTTCTAGGATCAATGCACAGGAAAATGTGCACTAGATGTGAATCCTTTGGCAGGAGGTATATGGCAATACGAGCCAAATTTTATTAGTGAATTCCAAAGACAGTGGAAATGTCTCTGTTTTGTATTGAATGTTGCTTGAAATAAATGGGCCATTGGCCAAGGGTGTGGACATGCTTTTTCTTATGAACCTTTCTATTCTAATGACATATTTCGTAATGGGATTTGACATGCAATACAAACATAGTTCCCAAAGCATGTAATATCCATCTCATTTACTAACAATACTAAAATTAGTTTTGTTGTTTTCTCCATTTTTAATCTATGTACTGCCTTACCAATTGCCACTCACTGAATTTCTAATGTTAATATTGATATCTGTTGCATGACTAGGTAAGAACACCGGTTTTTATTTTCAGCACCTGGAGACATTTTTATTGGAATGTAGGTTCCTCAAAAAAAAAAAAAGAACTACGGTGGGCTTAAAAAACTAGATGTCTATTTATAGGATTTGGCAAGTTTTTGTTGAATGCATAAAATAATAAAGATGAAAATTTAAAATATTCTATCTTATCCATTTGAGAAAAACAGAGTAGTGGAATAGGTTACACATGAATTTAGGACTTTCCTCTTCTGACCTCAATTCTGAATGCTTTGATTAAGCAACATCCTTATATGTAAATTGCTACATTCATATTCTAATGATTTATTCAAGAACATAATTTTGAATAAGATTGCCCTAAAATGTATATACCTCTTAATCAAAAATCATAATTTTATAGGCAAACTGGAAAGAAAACATTTTTCTAAGTGAGCACACATATAGCTTTCTCTATGTAGTCATCCCTAAATATCTACAGGAACATGGTTCCAGGATTCCCCTGGGGATACCCAAATCCATGGATGCTCAAGTCCCTTATGTGAAATGGTGCAGAATAATGCACACAGTCAGCCCTCCACATCTGTGGATTCCCAACCATGGATGGAAAATACTGTATTTGATCTGCAGTTGGTTGAATCCAAGG
>NW_011889312.1:926228-928666 GCF_000151845.1 Pteropus vampyrus
GAATTTCTAATGTTAATATTGATATCTGTTGCATGACTAGGTAAGAACACCGGTTTTTATTTTCAGCACCTGGAGACATTTTTATTGGAATGTAGGTTCCTCAAAAAAAAAAAAAAGAACTACGGTGGGCTTAAAAAACTAGATGTCTATTTATAGGATTTGGCAAGTTTTTGTTGAATGCATAAAATAATAAAGATGAAAATTTAAAATATTCTATCTTATCCATTTGAGAAAAACAGAGTAGTGGAATAGGTTACACATGAATTTAGGACTTTCCTCTTCTGACCTCAATTCTGAATGCTTTGATTAAGCAACATCCTTATATGTAAATTGCTACATTCATATTCTAATGATTTATTCAAGAACATAATTTTGAATAAGATTGCCCTAAAATGTATATACCTCTTAATCAAAAATCATAATTTTATAGGCAAACTGGAAAGAAAACATTTTTCTAAGTGAGCACACATATAGCTTTCTCTATGTAGTCATCCCTAAATATCTACAGGAACATGGTTCCAGGATTCCCCTGGGGATACCCAAATCCATGGATGCTCAAGTCCCTTATGTGAAATGGTGCAGAATAATGCACACAGTCAGCCCTCCACATCTGTGGATTCCCAACCATGGATGGAAAATACTGTATTTGATCTGCAGTTGGTTGAATCCAAGGTTGTGAAACTCAGGGATATAAAGGGCTCACTACATATTTATTGAAAAAAAAATCCACAGATGAGTGAACCTGCACAGTTCAAACCCATGTTGTTCAAGAGTCAACTGTACTTCAGTTCTCCCTACTACAAAATGAGCATAGGGCTATCCTGAAGCTATGAAAATCTGTTCTTAGGTATAAAGAGAAAAGTCTCAAAAGAACTGCCCGTGTTCATGCTCTTTACAGACACAAAAATTCACACAAGAGATCACACAGAAGAGTAAGGATGTATTATTCCCATTCACTAGGTTTGATGTAGCCAAAAGTTAAGCGGGCCATATCTCAGCATTCCTGTGAATGTATGAACAATGTAATGATGTGGCAACTCTGCCACCTGTCAAATGATATGCAGCCAAGAGGATCTACGGAGTGGAGACGGGGAAAATGTCTACTCATCTTACAGTAAAGATGAATTTATATACCCTATTCGGATTTAAGAAGGCAAATACATAAATACATTATACTCCCTCAGTTCCCCATAAGCATTCAAAACCAACTGAGAGATGGATATAAGAGGTTAGATAGAGGAAATTCAAAACATAAGCTTTATTACTATTAAAGTTGATGTTGGAGAACATGACTTAGATATGCTACAAAATTAGTTTCCAAATCTGAACTCCATAACTAAACAGATTGGAAAAGTACAAGTCTTCTCAGTTCAGGAAGAACCCCTGCTTCAAATAGTAGACAAAGGTCAGGAGAATGTATACTCTCTGCAGATAGGCAGATCTCAAAGAGAGATATGGAGAGGCTTTTCTCCCAAATACATAGGAAATGAAAGTAACTGCTTCTTCCCTGGTGAAGAGTGACTGAAAGGACAGAGAAAGGCTAAGATTATTTTAATAAAAGATTCTTTCATATGAAAAGACATAGCAGGAATGAGAAATAACTGTTTACTTCTAATAAAATGTAATACAGGCTCTCAGTTTCTGTTAGTGGAGGATTACACATAAATCACTAGGCTAGCTAATTTAAAAAGGGGTTTGGGAGGCAGGTGAGGCACAATATAAGCAAATAGGATTACTGAAATCCAGTTTATCTAAGTCACTGATGCATGATTTTCACCTTAAGAATCAGATCCTGGCATTTTACATGTATGTCTTTTGCTTGCTTAATGTCACACTTAAAAATAAATAGACTCAGTTTGAGAAGATGAAAAGGTTCTGCAGATGGATGGCAGCAATGGTTGCCAATGCTGTGAACATAATGCCACTGAACCTTTTTAACCACTTAAAAGTAGTTAAAATGGTAACTATTGTCTATATTTTACTATAATAAAAAAGAATTTAAAAATAAATGCAACATATAAATGTACCAAATCAACACATTGTACATCTTAAACTTACACAATGTTATGTGTCAATTATGTCTCAATATGAATAAATAAATAAAATGTGATGAAAACTGTTTGAAAAGCACATAGAAGTAGCTTGATGATTTTTTTTTATTATAAATGTTACAAATGCTCCTGATAAAAAAGAAAGAAAGAAACAATCATCACAAAACAGTAAAAGAAAAGAAGTTATATTTGTACTGTGATGGTTAATTTTATGTGTCAACTTGGCTGGGCTACTAGGTGTCCAGATATTTGGTAAATATTATTCCTGATGTTTTTGTGAGGACCTTTGGATAAGACTTCACTTAAATTGGTGGACTCTGAGTAAAGCAGACTGCTCTCCACAATGTGGGTGAGCCTCATCCAATTGGCTGAAGGCCTGAATAGAAC
>NW_011889312.1:930155-948738 GCF_000151845.1 Pteropus vampyrus
TTCATTTTCATATTGTTTCATTTTCAAAACAAATACAATTAACTTTTCTATATAACTCTGTATCCAAAGATCTTGCTAATCTTCCTTCTGGTTCTTGTGTTTGTAGATTCCTTAGTATTGTCTACATATACAACCATGCCATCTGAAAATAAAAAGTTTTACTTCTTCTTTTCCATTCTGTATGCTTCTTATTTCTTTTTTTTTTCTTTTTTCTTTTCTTTTCTTTTCTTTTTTTTTTGCCTTTTTGCACTGGTTAGAATATTGAATAAAATGATAAAAAGTGGTGAGAGTAAACAACCTTGTCTTATTCCTTATCTTAGAGATCAGTCTTTTAAGTATGATGATAGTAAGTTTTCATAGATTCCCTTTTTATTTTGAGGGATTCTCTTCTATTTATAGTTTGCTGCATCATCTTATTACATTAAACTTTATCAAATATTTTTTCTTCATTTATTGTAATAATCATGTTGTTTTTATATTTTATTCTATTTACATAGTGAATTACCCTTATTGACTTTCCAATGTTAAACCAACTTTTTAAGTGTAAGATAAACTCCACATAGCCATGGCATATTGACCTTTTCAGATATAGAGGATTCAATTTGTTAATATTTTATTAAGGATTTTTATATCGATATTCATGAGGAATATGTGTCTGTAGTTTTTGTAATGTCATTGGTTTTGGAATCCAGGTAATGATGGGCATATAAAATGATTTGGGATGTAGTCCCTTCTACTCTATTTTCTCAAAGAGTTGGTAGGATTGGTAGTATATCATCCTCAAATATTTGGTAGAATTCACCCGTAAAGCCACCTGGGCCTAGAGTTTTCTTTGTAGAAAGTAAGTTATTTATTCAAGTTCTTTACTAAGTATAGAGATATTCACATTTAAAAGTTTCTTTTAAAGCTGTTTTAGTAATGTGTTTCTTTCAAAGAATTGGTCAATTTCACTATGTTTTTGAATTATTGTTATAAAGTTGTTTTAATTTCGATAGTATCTCTAGTGCTGTCTTCTCATTCTTGATGTTTATAATTTGTATCCTTTCTTCTTTTCTTTGATCAATATAGCTAAAGGTTTACCAATTTTATTATTGTTAATAAGCATCCAGTTCTCGATTTAATTTTTCTCTATTTATTGTCCATATCCTATTTCACTATTTCTTTCTTTTATTCTACATTGCCTTTAATATGTTATTTTCCTAGCTTCATAAGGTTGAAATTTAGATCCTTATTTTTAAACTTTTCTTCATTTTAATGTGATCATTATTAAGCTGTAAATTTTCCCCAGTATTTCTCTAGCCATATCTAATAAAATTTTATAGACTGTGTTTTTATTTTCAGTATGTTAAAATATTTTAATTTCCCTAGTGATTTCTTCTTTTTCAATTGTTATTTTTAAAAAGTGTTTATTAATTTCCAAATATTTAAGAATTTTTCAGGCAACATTTTATTATTTATTTTTAGTTTAACTCGGTTGTGGTCAGAAAACATATTCTATAATTTTAATCATTTTACATTTATTGAGATTTATTTTATGCTCCAGCACATGGTCTATCTTATGGAATGTTCCATGTGCACTTGAAAATCACATATAACATCCTAATATTGGGTGGAGTGTTCTATAATAGTCTATTAGATGTGCACAAAACTAGATGTCAATAACAGGAGGAAAACTGGAAAAATAATAAATATGCAGAAATGAAATAACACACTCTTGGACAACCAATGAGTCAAAGAAAAAATCAAAAGGAAAATCAAAAGTATCTGGAAACAAATGGAAATGGAAACCAAACATACAAAATTTATGAGATGCAGAAAGAACAGTTCTAAAGGAAAGCTTGTAGCAATAAATTCCTATATTAAGAAAAAAGAAAGATCGCAAATAAACAACCTAACATTATACATCAAGGAACTAGAAAAAGAATAAAATACACTCAGCATTAGCAGAAAGAAGAAAATAATAAACATTAGAGAAGGAATAATAAATAAAATAGAAACTAGGACAACAGAAAAGATCAACAAAATTAAGAGTTGGTTTTTTCGGAAAAAATAAATAAAATTGACAAACCTTTAGTTAGACCAAGAAAAAAAAGAATCAAATAAATAAAATTATAAATAAAAGATGAGACATTACGACTGATACCACAGAAATACAAAGAATCATAAGAAACTACTATGAAAAATTATATACCAACAAATTGGGTAACCTAGAAAAATAGATAAATCGCTAGATATACACAATCTCTCAAGACTGAATTATGAAGAAACAGAGTATCTAAACCAACCAATAATGAGTAAGGAGATTAAAGCAGTAATTAAAAACCTCCAACAAAGAAAAGCCCAGGACCAGATGGCTTCACTTGAGAATTCTACCAAACATTTAAAAAAGAATTAATGCCAATCCTCAAACTCTTCCAAAAAATTGAAGAGCAGGAAACATTTCCAAACTCATTTTACAAGGCCAGTATTATTCTCATGCAAAGCCAGAGAAGAAAAGAAAATTCAGGCCAATATCCTTGATAAACATGATGCAAAAATTCCGAACAAAATAATTTAGCACACTAAATTCAACAATACATTAAAAGGATCATACGTTATCATCAAGTGAGATTTATCCCTGGCATGCAAGGATGGTTCAATATATGCAAATTAACAAACATGATATACTAATGATATACTACATTAACAGAATTAAGGATAAAAAGCATTTAATCATCTCAATAAATGCAGAAAAAGCATCTGACAATATACAATATCATTTTATGATAAAAACTCTCAACAGGAATGTACCTCAACATAATAAAGGCCTTATATGATAAGCCCACAGCTAACATCATACTCAATGGTGAAAATCTAAAAGCTTTTCCTCTAAGATCAGAAAGAAGACAAAGGTGCCCATTCTTGCCACTTTTATTTAACATAGTACTTGAAGTCCCAGCCAGAGCAACTAGTCAAGAAAAAGGGGGAAAAAAGTCATCCAAATAGGAAAGAAAGAAGTGAATTATCTCTGATGCAGATGACATGATTTATATATAGAAAACCCTAAAGACTACACCAAAAAATTTTTAGAATGCAGTAAGCAAAATTGCAGTATACAAAATAAACATACAAAAACTAGTTACATTTCTATAGAAAACAATCTCATTTACAATAATATCAAAGAGAATGAAATATCTAGGAATAAATTTAACCAAGAAGATGAAAGATCTATACACCAAAAATTATGACACTGATGAAAGCAACTGAAGAAGATAAATAATTGGAAAGATGTTCCATATTCATGGAGTGGAAGAAATAATAGTCTTAAAATGTCCATATTACCCAAAGCAATCTATAAGTTTAATGCAATCCCTATCAAAATTCCAATGTCATTTTGCATGCACACACACACACACACACACACACACACACACACACACACACACACACACAAAATCCTAAAGCTCATTGGGAACCACAGAAGACCCTAAATAACCAAAGCAATCTTAAGAAAAAAGGACAAAGCTGGATGCATCACACTTCCTGTTGCCTCAACTACCATAAGTTGTTACCTCTGTTTCCTCAACTTGGTGAAACTGACATACTTTCGGGATCTCCTCCTTACGCAATGATCTAGAAAGGCCACCAGGAAGAAAACAACAGACATCATAGAGCTCACTTTATTTGTTTCACTTATCTTGGAGATCAAGCTTTGCACTCTCTGATAACAGATATTTCATATATTAGCTCAATTTTCTAATTGTTTATAGCAGGATATAACTATCATAAATACCAGGGTTAGGACAAGGGTGAAGCCTTTGGTACCTTACACTTAAAGAGGCATTCATAGGCATCTCACATGTCTTACCCTAGTTCCAGTCTTAATAAATAAAATTAGGAAACAAAGTAGAAATTATGAAAAATATTCATAACATACATGACAAACCGAAGGATGGCCTCTGTCATATATGAGGATCTTATAAATCTAAAAGAAAAATATAAAAATAGTCAAATAGTGAAAAAAAATGAAGTGTATTCACTGTTATTCCATTACAGTCAGAAGTCAAAGTCTGTATATTTACATTTTTGACAATTTATGCCAATATACTCCTCTAGAAGTAATGTGCCAATTTAAAGTCTCACTATTACCCATAATAAGAGCATTCTCAATTCTCAACATCTTCATAGATAATTCTCGCAGTCTCTAAAATATTTGCCCATCTGATAGGTGAAAAAACTGTTAAGTTATATGTCTTAAGTTACTTCATAGATTGCTTTTTTAAATGTTTATTAACCAAATAAAAAAAAAGATACAATTTTTATTTCTTCTTTGAGAGTTGCCTGTTTTTGATTTTTTGGTCTAATTTTGTAATTCATGGATATGTAGAGACAGGATTGGGAATTTTGGGACAGGATGGTTTGAAGAAAAAGTAAGTGAATAAACACTTTCTACCAAAATTCTTGACAGGAAGTGAAGAGAGAGTGCTCCTTTACCCAGTTGTACACTCTACCTTCCATCATCCAGCATCTTCAGGTTTCATTACAATGTATCCTCTTCCAAACCTGCTAGCACATATTCTTCAGCTTCTTCAGCATAGGACCCCCTTCCCCTTTCGCAGACCAACAATTTCCAAGCTGGCTGTGCTGGGATTTGCTCTTGTTGCTAGACTCTGGGATTTGACTTTCATTGCCTGCAGGGGCATTTGATCTAGATCCTGAGGAGGACTAGCTCTTTTAAGCATCTAGCTCATCTGGGGCTTTCACATCATCGTAAAACAACAGGGAGTCACTATTATTTAATGGGAGAACAGATCACTTCTAAAACTCGAAGTTCTGAAGTGAACATCCGCAGATGTCCCCATTCCAAATCTAACGGTTCCACCATTTTCTAACGGGGGAATGAACCGCTTCTATAAGACCTAAGGTTTCAGGGGACTCTGGGAGCTCAAATTTCTTAAGGAAATCTACTCAGATGTCCATATCCCAGTCTCATAGTCCCACTCCTTCCCTATTAGTGCCCTGAGCCTGATGTAGACCATCTGCTGGAGGTAAGAGTTAACCTTCCCTCTAGCCTTGCTAGTCTAATGATTAAGCCTGGCCTCCACTCTGTCCCCTAGCTGCAGGAGAGTAAATATTTCCTTGAACACTCACATGGAGATGATCTGGCTTTTATGTTTTTCCTTGAATTGTTAAATAATCACTTTATATCTGTCACCATCTCTTTGATGATTCAGTGGTGCTCAGGAAAGCCAACCAGTTCTATAGTTATTAGAGGTACCATTTTCCTTATACCTTTCAAGAGCCAAAAATATTGCATCACTCGGTGTGTTCCCTTCCACCTATATGCCATCTTAGTTCATATCTGGTGAAGGTTTTAACAATTATATGTCATGTGCACTCCAGGGACTACTTACATTACACTTATCACCAGTGATGGGGTCCTCAGTGCCAACCTATCGTGAATGACCATCTCCACAATTCTATTTTAGAGACTACTTCCAGGGTCATTCCTGTTCCACTGGTTTGCATCCGTTTCCTGGAAACAGAGATGGAAAGTTGCATGAAGGTTGTTAGGGAAGTGCTCTTGTGAGACATACATGTAAGGAAATGAAGAAGGCAGGAGTGGCAGGAAGGCAGAAGGAATTACTGACCTACAATGTAGTTTTAACTAAGACCTCAAACAATCATAGTCTTGAGAGTTTTCCCAAGCTGAGACAAGAGTTTGGGGCTTAAATGCCCAGACACTGGTTGTGGGCCAGCCCATGAGAAAGAGAGTAACCTTTGGTAAAGGGGAATTCCCATGCACAAAGCAACTGAGAGCCTTCGAAAGCTAAAATTGTGAGCAGCTGGGTGAATGGGTGGGTGTTTGGGCCTTGAAGAGAGGATCTGAATGGAGGATCACAGAATGTTCCTCTTTTCCCTAATTCTTGCCTCCCTATTACCCAATTATGTAGTAGAACATAAGCCTTTGTATTGAGGTCTGCTCTTTTTAAGAATCTAGTCAAAGACATAGAAAAAAGAGTAGACTATACTAGTTGTTTGCTATTATCTCTCCAAATACTGCCTTCTATAAGGTTCTATGGTGCTGGCATTGAAACTCTGCAGGTATATTTCCCAGCCTTCCTTGCCTCAGTGCATCTCTTCAGAGGTACCAGAAGCATCTAGGACACATTACCTTCTCAGAGATCTCAGCTCCACAGATCCCTTCATACAAGCTTCTTGGCTTAATGCTCCAATTTTTTTCTTTCCTTTCCCTCATCTTGAGAGATAGTAGTTGTTTCTTGCAGTTATATTATCTCCAAATTTCCTTTCTGCTTGTTCGGCTTCTCAATTCCTCCGTAACCATCTTCTAGATCCAATTTCCTCTGCCAAAATACCTACTGTGGTCTCTCTTTTCTTGAGAGAAAAAAAGGAAAACAGCGGTGTGCTTTGTGCTTCAGAAGAATGATGACAATTTAGAATAAGTCCTTTGGTAAAGTTAGTGCAAAACTGACAAAGAATGTGAAACAACTTGTTGCGCTGAACTGAAAATTATCTACAAATTTTAAGTAGCACCATTTTACGCAACTGTATCACTCCCTCTGGCAAAGCTGTAGGAGGAGAATAGGCAAACATTCGAGCTGATTAAATGTTTTCTGAATAAATGGGTGATAGAAGGGCAAGGGGGCAACGTTACTGAGGATGCAGCCAGGAGAGAGTTTTAAGTCAGAAATCACCCTGAATAAGGTCCAGTGCATAATAAAACTTTCTTCCAGGAAAATTTAACTACATAAGTCATATAAATAGAAATCAATATCAAAGCCATCTTATAATAGTGTTTAGAAGTGATAAGAAGACTTCACTGTTTTTCCATATTTGTCTCAGGTTTCAATGAAGTAATGGCAAGTATTATCGAATGATCAAATATCTTATCAAACCTTTGCAAAGCAAAACTAGTTCATTGCTATGGAGTCATCATTTGGATTCTGTTTAGGTTACATTTAGTGAATAAAGAAATAAATAGCTGAACTCTGTTTTGCCTTTTATATCCCATTCTCTTTGCCAAATACTCAAGGCTTAGGGAGGGTCACTTCAGCACAAACTTGCAAATTTCCAGAATAAATGCTGATTCTGTAATCTCTTGTTGTGTAATAAGACTCTGGAGAACTACCTTGTCAGAGTTGAGTCTGCCTCTCTCAGCAAAACTTGCCATTTGCTATTGCAAAATATGATTGAGGACAACTTGTAATTTAGGGGTACATAATTAAGAAAACTTTTAAAAACGATCTTCCTAAAAAAGATGATTGACCCATGATCCACCTTTACCTACATCTCAGTTCCTTTAAGAAAGTTAAATGACTTTCATATGTAGAAAATTACTCTCTTTAAGACAGAGCTCAGTTGTTCCTCCTCTAATACCAAAACTGATCCTTGAAAGCGCTGTTCTCCGTTCCATCCAAAGCTTGGTTCTTCCTTTGGCATCCGTTATCACTTATACCTCAGATGGAACCAAAACTGTTTCTAAGGGTTGTTCACACTCCTAGTCTAATTAACTGCTCTGCAGGGGCGGGGCAGGGGAGGGAAGGAAGAGGGGAATGGGTCTTGTCTTTTATTATAATCTTGAGAAAGTGTGCCTCCTGGTTGACAATAAACAAAATTCTTTTAATCATTTAGGGACATTCCTGTTTGTCTGCAGCCCTTCTAGCTGGAATACAACAAACTCCATTTCAAAAAACCAAGAGGACAATTGCAGCTTGGATTTGGCTCTTTCATACTCTCTAAAGATCTTCCCTTACTCCAGAGTATTTCAGGCCAAGGAGTGTTTCCTAAAACTGAGAAAGGTAGGGAAACAAGAAGGGGCACTAGAGAATGACAAAATCATCTCCTCAAGCCATGAGCTCAGTGCGGGATCATATAATGGCACACCCTGTGAAAGAGATTTTCTGGGAGAACGGTATGGCTTTGTGGATCGGCTTTGTGAAGGAACTTATGCTCGGAAAATTAACCAAGGTATGTGTGTTATCTATCACTGTGTAACAAACCACCCCAAAACATAGTGATCTGAAACGACCTCCATCTTTTTGTTCATTATTCTCAAGAAAAAGAGAATCAATGCAAAAAAAATTATTTAATAAAGAGTAATGAGGCAGTGATATCAGGATATAGTTTTTCACCAGTTCTGTGTCTATGAAGCACCTAATAATCATTTTAAGCCAGAGATTTTTTTCTCATCTAAGTTTATTTTAACCATTTATGTGATCACAAAATGGTCTCTAATTGTTATTTTCTGGACATCAGAGTGTATAAAGCAATGAATAGAAAAATATGATTAGTAAAACAAGAGAAAATAAATGGCTATTGTTTAATCTTTTAGTTCTCTAAACACACAAAGTTCTCACACAACTCCATGTTTTTCACTTGAAGCTCTTTAAGCTGGCGGTATCTTTACCTAGCTGGTTAACTTTTATTGTTTCTTCAAAATTCAGCTAACTTGTCATCAATTCCAAGAAGCATTCCAGAAGTCACTCTGACGGCATTGGATGACATCCCACATGTTCCCCTAGCACCTACTATCCCCTTCTATGAAGTGACACATCTTTAAAATTGTAAGGCTGCTCACCCATTAGATTGCAACTTCCTTAAGCACACAAAAAAACTAGACAGTCAACAAAAGTTTGTGGAAGAAAATGCTGATGGGGGGAGGAATTAACCACTACATACTACTTAGGAGCACTAATAATCATCAAACAAAACAAAACGAAATCATCATTCATCTTACCCAAGGCAGGACATTGCCTAAATATCTTGTCTGAATATTTTTCTGCATTATCCCACGATTCCATGTTCTTAATGAATGACCTCATCAAGGAGGAGGGAGAACAAGTGTATAGGGAATGAGAGAAGTGGGGAGTACGGAAAGGGAGTTGAGAATAGCCCAGGAATTATCCCCTCCTCTATGAAATTACTTCTAAAATTTAGCAATTCATTGAAGACTTGTATGACACTGTACTAAAATGTCCCATATATTACTTTTTTTCATCCTCACGACATGCCTACGCACTAGACCTGCATGAGGAAAACAGCATTCAGTGATATACTGGGAAGGAGCAGAAGCCTGCATCCACTTCAGTTCTGGCTGATTCCATAAGCTCATATTCAATTTCAACCACTACACTCCATGGTTCCAGTGTCCCTCAACCATTCCAGCAAGGAAGCTCCCTTATCTTCCTACTAAAATCCATCCCCTGAATCTAATAATGACAACTATAAAAAATTAGGATTGTTATTCTATTGTTTCCTAATAATTTCTTTGTGACAAACACATCCTTGGACTTTGAGTTCTATTTGAGAAAGAAGGCAAAGTTCTCTGCTGAAATTTTACTCTCCATTTCAAAAGGCAACACCGGACTCATATGGTCATTAAACTGTCACTGTCTTATTGGTACAGCTGTACTGGAGAACGTGGCTGGAGCCAAGAGGCTACTCCCTCGCCCTGTACTGAACTTAACACTCCGTCACTGGAAAAACAGCCGGACAGCTATGGAACTCTGATCCTTCTCCTGGTCTAGCCCCGCCTCCCACCTCCTCTTACTCCCCAGAAAGGGCTACATTAAGCTTACTTGTTGGCCCTTTCCCCAAATAAAGGGAGGAGCAGGGTTATTTAGCTACATAATATGCAGGTGCCAGTGCAAAATGGGTCCTTTGCTCAAAACAAGGAAAAAAGTGCTATTGGGGATAAATACATATAAAGTCTTTTCTTTCTTCCAAGACCTCACTCTTGATTTGTCATGGTGCTTTTATCTTAATGTTTCTCTAAGTAAGGAAAAATTAAAATATTAAATTGTTAGCAATGTCAAATATGTCAGTGATCACTACCAAAAATTACTTTGATCTATCAGCTGACAATTTGATTAAGACATTCTAAAATTTCGTTGAAAGCAAAAAATTTGAAATACCTGACCTGCAAAATCTATTACCTATATACTTGTCATTCACTTTCTCATAACTAAGATTTATCAAATTACTATTAATTATATCTGTTACACTTTCAGTGAGAGGCCTCTTGTACTCAAATTATTAAAACACTGAATTATCATTCATTATATTTTTTCCAAAGTAATTATTAAAATAGAATATTTTTTACATTATGTGCTTTAAATACATTTCGTTATATATTTAGAGCTTCAAATTTATGATTTTCATCATATAACTCATATAGAAAGTCTCCATCATATAACTTAATTGGCAAAGACAATAATGACTGTCAAGTCATTCTGTTAAGTCAGACTTATTTTCCATCAGAATAAAACTAACTTTATTTTTAAGTGAAAAGAAACATATTCATAAGTTTTATAGACTATAAAACCATGGACAAATAAATTTACAGAGAATATATTATAAGGTAGATTACTAAAAGCAGTAGGGTCAAGATTATTATAGACATAGATCTGATATAATAAATGTGTCCACTTAAAATGTTATAAAAATTCTCATTTCCTAATTTTAATAAATGCAATGTTTTATGTGACTAAATCACAACTTATTATTTGAAGAATATTATATGTATGTGTTTATGCATCAAATTTCAGTGTTTGGCATTAAAGAATAATTAAATAAGAATTCTTTATGAAAATCAGAAATAATTTTAGTAATTTAACATACATCATGATAAAAACTTATCTATGTTGTAATAAAAGAGAAAGGTATAAATAGTTAAAAACTATTAATCAGTTGACAGAAAATATATTTTTCTTCCTAAGGGATTTAAATTATAAAAATATTAATAAGAAATTGAAAATATAAAATTAATATCATTTAATGTTAATATAGTAAATTAATATCAGTTAATGTTAAGATATTAGATGATATTCACCATTCTATAAAATAAAAAGGCAATTGAATAAATATTTTATGATAAAGTTTAAAAAATAAGTTTTAACTACCATACTAAATAAAACACACTGAATCTGAAACAAATCGCATAATATTTTTATCTCTGGATTTTAGTGAGGATATCAAATATTTCTGGTAGTTATAAAGTATTTCATTTACATTTAAATAAAATCAGCATCATTAATATCTTTGGCTTTGGCTATTTATAGATGTCTTTCTGTCCAAGTAATACTATACCCTAGAGATGAAAATTGAGAAGAGTTAAAAAATAATGGCTTAGGTTTTTGAGATTCACTTTATGAAAATGTATGTTCTGTAAGAGTAAAGATCTTTGTTTTGTTCACCAATGTATCTTAAGTGCATAGAATATGCTTGATATTTAGTAAGCGTTCAAAAACAGTTGGTTAAAAGAAAAGATCTTCAAATAGTCCATATATATTTCTATGGGATCAATTCTTAACAGTGAGATACTGGTCTCCTAGGGTTATAAGTTACTCACATTTCAGATAGAAAAACCAAAAATTTAGTTTGTACTAATCTATTTTATAAGACAGTACCAATCTACATTCCTTTCAGTAATGAACTAAATTTTAGTTTTCCACATATTCATCCTCAGTTGGTATTTTCACTCATTTTTAATTTTAATTTTTATTTTTCTACTTATTAATCATGTTCATCATATGCATATTAAGGAAACACTCTGTCCAACTTAATTATCAAAAAACGTGAAAATCTAGCAGAGATTAATTTAGACTTAAATCAGAATGTTAAAATGGAACATTTTTGTTTCAGTGTTGGTAGAGGTTCCAAAAAACCAGAAATTAAAAGAACAGATGCAAATACTCCCAATCTCCAAAGTGAGGTGCTGAATGACCTGTGCAGTTTCCACACTATACGTTTCTTATCTGCAGCCTAATAATGAAGGGAGGCAACGAAAGAGTTGAGGTTGTTGAAAATTAAAGGGTGTTGGCTCACTAGCAGTTCCTTTCCCTGCCCACATGGGGGAAAAGGTGTCCCATATAGTCTCGGACACACAGCAGACTGCCACCTGACTCACCCTTGAAAACAGACTAAAACTGAAAAGCTGGGACATTATTGCTTTCTTGCCAATGGCAGATTAAAATGCATAATTCCTGGAAACCCGCAGTGGTAATGATAGGATCATCTCAAAAGTTTCATAGAGCCACTGTAACAAAGTACAACAAACTGGGTACTTAAACACGTAGAAATGTGTTCTCTCCCAGTTCTGGAGGCTGGTAGTCTGAAATCCAGGTGTCCGCAGGGACGTGCTCTCTCTGAGTCATAGGTCAAATCCTTCCTTGCTTCTTCCTAGCTTCTGGTGGTGGCTGTAGATCCCTGGAGTTTCTTAACTTGAAGTTGCATCACTCTAATTTCTGCCCCTGTCATCACATGATGTTCTCCCTGTGTGTCTCTGTCTTCTCCTCTTGTAAGGACACCAGTCATATCAGATTAGGGTGCACCCTAATGAACTCATCTTAAGTGGATTACATTTTCAAAGATCTTATTTCCAAATAAGGTCACATTCACAAGTGTCAGGGATTAGGACTTCAACATATCTTTTCGCAGGGGGGAGCGGGGGGCGGGGGGCAGGGGCACAATTCAACCCACATCATCACCCAAAAGAGGATCTGCCTGGGAAAGAAACAAATTTAAGAGGTCGTGCAACCAGCTGAAGGTGAGATTCTACCTGAATCAAGAGAGGTGTGCCAGAAGGTCCTGCAGTGACATCTCTGGAAAGCCTGCAAAGCACTCTCAGGGCAAAGAGTTTGATTTAAACAACTCCCTCAACCCGAGAACTTAGTGCCAGATTGTCCCTGTGTCCTGCAAATACGACTCTTCTTCCCCCATCTTTCCTCCACTCTGCAGGAGCCAAAACCACATGAGAAAATGGGAGTAGAGGGAGAGAGGAACAAGTCAGGGGAAGTAGAGAAGCCACCAGCCCTCCCTTCATCCTGCAGGCTGGCTGAAGCAGGCCTAAGTTAGAGAGAAACCAAGTTTTAACATGGACCAAAGCCCAGCATTTGTTTCTCTTTTAATTATAACAACAGGCATGACATATTCATTCTAAAATGAAACTGCTCTTGTAACTGAAAGGGAAAAGATTTCTAAGAGTGAGTGAGAAAAATATGGGGCCAGGGGCAAGGAAGGACTAGACACACAGAATGGCTTGGATGAGAGCATATGGAATGATAATGTTGGTTCTGATTATAACTTACGAGTCCCAATTTTCAATACTCTGGCAACACATGCAATTTCACCAAATTAGCTCAAGAGGAAGTCGACATCCTATAGAGCTTTATAATCTCAGAATAAATTGAAAATTTTCCAAAGTATTGGCTCATGTAGTACATATTTTTAAAAAAAATTAAAAGCAAATTCTCTGTAACTGTGAAAAATGAGATAGTAATGGTGAGTAATAACATATAAAGATGTAGAGTACCTTAAAAGTCAAGACTGACTCAAAGTGTAACCTCTCCAGTTGTAGGAAGCACCTCGTGACAAACATCAATAAAGATTATACATCCTTTGATTTCACAACCGGTAAAATACTCATTCTAGAGCCTTCCAATAATCCATTCAGTTATTCAGTCAGCATAGTTTGCTCTCACAGAGTCTGAACAGCTTCAAATCTTTTACTAGTATGTTTATACAAACAAACATAACCTATGTTAAGATGGTTAGATAGGAAGATTAAAGACTTCTAGCCAAAGAGGCTTTGACAACCAAGTTCTATGTCTAGAAACAAACCACGAGAGTTCAGCGTTTAATGACGTGCAAATGAATCTGGAGCACGAAAAGGAAACCTGTTTGATGTCCACTATAGTGTTGCTGTGTAAAAACCCATTTCTCACTCACATACTATACCCTTTAATTATAAAAAGCATAAAGTGATTGAAATAAGTTTAAAATGCAATACATTCACACTCGCTCAATAGCCTTAAGAAACTCTACTGGTATTTGTAACCACTCTTGCACTTCTCAGAGCCCTACAGAAATACTGAAAATGGATTCTAGTACTTTCCTCTAGATGGACTCAGGTTGGTAGCCTGAAACCTTATTGAAAGAGCCACGTGGCACCGAGATGTTTCCTAGAAGTGCTCTCATTCCTAGTGGATGTATTTCATTGTAACCCAAGACTCATCAATGATTCAGAGTACTGTGGTTTTGAAATGATTAATATGTAAGGATTGTAACAATGTGAGTCATATGAAGGGGGAAAGGTGTGAGGAAATAAAAAACATTACAGAAAGGTATACCACAAGTCTGTTAATATGGTTAGTCATGAATAAAAGGGTAACAGAGTACATAACCCTGGTCATTCACATTTTCTCCTCATTTGGCAAAAGCAGATTACTAATATCAGAGGATACATGTAATGAATCACAAAGGAAAATCATCACGGATTGTACTTTGCACGATTCATTCAACAGACATTTGCTGAACTCTCAATATGTGCCAAAAACTGTGCTAGGCACGCAACTGAATAGATAGATGAATGGATGCTAGATAGGTAGATAAGTAGATGGATGAGTCGATGGATGGATGGATGGATGGACGGACAGACAGATGGACGGACAGATGGATAAATACTCCTGACCCTCAAGGAACTCCTAATTCTGGAAAGGTATCAGACAAGTAACATATTTTACTGACTAAAAGTCCAAAGACAAAACCAAGTATTCAGTGGTACAATATGGATTTTGAAACTCCCCCAGGGAATTTACATGCCCACACTATTGAACTGGGTTAGCTCTTGATATATTTATAGCACTTGGTGTCAATTTTTTTCTCCTGAAGCATAAAAATAATTTTAAGTTCTTAAATTCCTCAGGGATAACTTATTGCAAGTTGGTAATGTGAATTTAAAATACTCCCTCTTTTTGTTTGCCTCTACAATGACAGGATAAGGGGAAAAAAACATATTTCATGAACAATATTTTTAAATAACCATTTACAATTTTAATATTTAACTATCGGTTGGCATAGTTAAAATGGCAAATTTCTAGGCAAAAACATTTAACTCTTTAGGTGTGCAAGATCCTATATCACTGAATAGCATGATGAATTATGTCTCCTTTTTCAAAGCTGGTACGCAGAATACTACAATTTATCCCTAACTTAGGAGACTACTATAACTAAGGTCATTTAGAGGAAGGACTTTATTTAACATGATGGACCCTCCAGTGCTCAGCAAATGCCTAGCTTATAATAGATACCCAGTAAATATTGGCTGCATTGAGGAGTGCAAGCCCAATAGTAAGAGATCATATGACTGTATCCATTAAAGTGATATTTCCCAGATTAAAAAATTGGCTCTTCAGCATTTCCATTTCTTTTATTCACTCGTTTGTTCCTTTGTTAATATATTAACTCATTCAATGTACTGAGTACCTATTATATGCAAAATGAAGTGCTGTGCATTGTGAAAGAAACAAAGACAAATCATGCAAGGATGCTGTCCTCAAGAAGTCCGTAATCTAATAACACATCTATAGCATTCACATAAATATTTCAAATACAAGACAGACCTCAAAGCCACATGAAATGTAGACACCTGTGCTGACCATATGGTAGCTACTAGCTACATCTGGCCATTGAGTACTTGAAATCTGGCTTGTCCAAATTGAGATGTGCAGAAAGTGTAATAAAGTACATACTAGATTTCGAAGACAATATGAAAAAAATATATAAAACATTTCATTTAAAATTTTATATTGATTGTATGTTGAAATTATATGGCATAAATAAAATGTTAAAGTATTAAAATTAAAACATTTAATTTATTTAATTAAATAAAATATTAAAATTACTCAAACTTATTTCTTCTTAAAATTTTAATGTGGCTACCAGAAAATGTGAAATTACATATGTAGCTCATGTGATATTTCTATTGTACAATGCTAATATGGATAAGGGATTATAGATGTTTAGAGATTTTAGCAATTACTTCCAGCATTAATGGGGTGGAGGCAGGGGATCAGAAGAGACTTAATGGATGAGATGTTATTTAAGCCGAGCTACTTTCTAAAGCTTAGACCCATATGAGAAGGAAAGTTAGAGGTTTCATGAGGAACAAACTTGAGTCTATCATTATTCCTACCAGTTCAGATAACTTGATCAAAATCTAGCTTTGTCCTACTCCAGGGGCTACAGGCTGATTCCAGCATACTTACTTCCCATCTTCCATTTATTTATGCTTTGTCATCTTCAAAGCACTCCCATTAAGCCACATTTTCACATTTGGTTTTTATACTATCACCATAGACTTCACAGCATAAACTATTTCCTCTGTCTGAACAAGGAAAAAACACAATTTAGGAGATTATCAGTAAAACACTCGGGTCACCAGGCCAGTAAGTCATGGAACAAAGATTAGAACGCAACATTTCTTAGTTTTCCTTAGGCTCTTTCTTATATATCAGACTGCCCCCTTCTCATAGTTCTCTTTCTCCCAAGTGGTCTTGTAACCAATCCAATATCCCAGAAGTCCACTAGGTGGGCTCCACCTTG
Organism: Pteropus vampyrus; assembly: GCF_000151845.1. Classification (NCBI taxonomy): domain Eukaryota; kingdom Metazoa; phylum Chordata; class Mammalia; order Chiroptera; family Pteropodidae; genus Pteropus; species Pteropus vampyrus. The sequence continues at coordinate 946,539 of NW_011889312.1, forward strand.
GGCCCGGGTACCTGCTGGGAACTCTTGAGATAGAGCCAGCTTCTGCAGAAGTCCCAGCTACCCTGAGACAAACTTAAGCTACAAGCCCAAGACAATCATGCCCAAGAAATAAAGGAGAATGTTGTCTTTGAGTGTCTGCTACATACCAAGCACCGTGCTTGGCACTTCGTGGATCCTATCTCATTGTACATTTCATAGCAACCTTTGGGAATAAATATTATTAAACTGATTCAGGATTAACAATTTCCCACAATAGCTCATAATGCTGACATTAACTGATTATCCACTATCCTCAAAGTCTCGCTCTTTTCCTGGGCTCATAGAATTCTCCTGGAAGAGAACTCTCAGAATCTCCTTGGGATTAATAACTATGAAATCTGAGTTATAGTTTCATAATCTAAAATGGTAACTATCAGATCCATTTGAGTGCATAACAATAGCATCATGTTACATTTATTAATAGCTAACTATGAACTGAGCACTACAACACGGGTTTTCTATGCTCCACATTAAGCACATTATAAGAAAGGTCCCATTATTTTTGCCATTTTATAGATGAGCAGACAGTTTAAAAAGGTTAAGTGACTTGCCCAAGGTCAGACAACAGAAACGAAAGAATTAGGATTCAAATGCTTGAACCATCTATTTCCAAAGTCCAAATTCTTACCATTGTATCATGCTGGCCCCATTATTCCTCAATGCCCTGAGAAGACTGAGAACCATTGAAAAGGACCATGAGATCCATACTAACCAGATAAGTCTGCAATAATACCACTCCACAGTATAAAGAGAGTTGAACAGCTGGTTTATAATCATCCTCCCACAACATTTTGGTAGGCAAAGTGGGACTGGACAGCCTTTGCTCCTTACTCAAATGGTTTGTTGACTTGGCCCTTACAATCCAAGAACTTTGGAATGTGGCTCCTCTGTCTGTTTTAATGCTTGTTCTGAAGAGTATTTGCAGCCATATAGACAGATTGTATACTTATACACATATAAAGAAATCAAGTGATTAGCTGCAGATCACACCACAGGTTAGTGACAAAGAAAAGATTAGAATTTTCAGCCCCCAGTTAGCGGCCTGTTGCCCAGCCTACAGTGCGATACTGCTTCCCCAGAAATCAGAAGGCGATAGCTCTGTGTCTGAGCTGTCATATGCCAGACAATCCTGACAATCTACTGTGGTTTCACGCCCTAACTGTTTTTATATTACAATGGGCCTTGATGATTACATAGAGAATGGATTTTGTGGTAAAGATATGTTCCAGACCTAGGATAGGATAAGTAGTTCACATCACCCCCATTTGTGGCTTCATGGACTAGCAGGGGAGTTATCAGACTTTATATTATCCTACACATGTTTCTGCTGACTCAGAAATGGATGTAAAATAAAGAATTGCACTCTGGGACAAAGCAGAGTTTTTGAAACTCCCTCAGGGAGCCTTTGTTCCTGAATCAATGATGTTACATGCTCACAAGTATATGCTAGCGTATATGTGTACAAAATGTACTGGTTTGGGGTATAGAGTAAGTCAACTAGAAATCACTCTAGGATAATCCCATGTAATTGTTAATGTGATGTTAAAATAGTGCTGATTTCATAATGTTCTTTATTTGACCTGGCTTTCTCATATCATTATGCTTTTTAAAAAAACAAAGCTCTAGTGAAATTTACGGCCATATCTGGCTCCTTTCCCTGTATCTGTGATGCAAATAACACTGTGTTTACATTTACATTTACCTGATCATCCACGAAGTTAGACATTTACTGTTATCTCGAAACACCTGACCGCTTTCTCAGAGAGTAAATAGATGATAGCTATTTCTTAAACCCTTCTTGCAGAACTATCATAATAATTGTTTTAATCATAATAAGGATAGCTTATGTTTATTGAGTGTTTACCAGGTGCCAAGCACTGTGAGAAGCACTTCACACTCTCTTCAAAATAACCTTATGATTTAGATGTCATTAATCACCACATATCACTAAAAAGAAAATAGAAACCCTGTAAGTAGTAGCACCAGCTCACAAACTGAAGCTAACTCCAGAGAACATGCATTAAATCACTATGCAAAATTTTTAAGAAGTTAAGGCCATGTTATTTAGTGTCTCAGAAACAGATGTAAGGGGAACTGGATTTCTGGACTTAAAATGTTTTAAAATATACTTGAAAGAGTAATTTCAATTTGGGCATGAGCT
>NW_011889312.1:949863-966370 GCF_000151845.1 Pteropus vampyrus
TCTCTAGCGTTCTGCCATAGCATTCCACTCAGACTCCAGGCAATAAAAAAGAGGAGTTAGTAGAGTCTCCTCTGCCCAATTTCCTGACCCCTCTGGTGTCGGTCTGTAAAGGTATGAATGAATAGGTCTGAGTTCTCACAGGCTCTGCACCATTGCACCATTGCCAAGTTTCCAATCCCTTTTGATACATTTTTATGTCATTGCTTGGTCTCATGCATTAAAGAATTTAACCACTTCAAACTGTTTCTCCATATAGTTCCTACTAGATTTTTCATATTTTTTTAACAGCAGACATCCTCAAAAACAACTACTAACTGATTTCTCCAAGTGTTTTTACTACATTGAAAGATTTCCCAAGAGATCACAGATTTATTTCACCAAACATACTTCTTGCTATAATCTTCATATTGACTTCACAAAATAGTTGACCATGCATATTAAGAAAGCATGCTAGTAGTACTAAAATCAAAACTCTAAACACTGACCATCACACATCCTTGATTAATATCTAGAGTCAGGCAACAGCACCAAAATAATTATGTAAGACTTCATTCATTCATTAATTTAATCAACAAATATTTCTTAGATTTATATATCACGCAGTACGCAATGTTCTGGAAACAAAAATAAGTTATAGCTTTTACTCTTCTAAAGATATATAGAATAAAAGGTAATGTGCAAATAAACAAATGCAGTGAAGCATTACAGGTTTTATGACTAATCTTCAGGATACAATGAGATTCCAAAGGAGAGAATAATCAGGCCTATCTTTAAAGGAAGAGGAATGATATTATACAAGTGTAACTGAAAGTGAAAAACAAACACATAGCCACATCTCCTCTACGTAAGAGCAGATTAAGAACTTGACGTGGCCCAATATAAGAAAAAACCATCATTTCAAAATTTTTTGCCAATTCTTCGTTTAAGCAAAAGAGGATGTTAGAGGAAGACAACTCTATTATCTATTCATACTATTAATACAATAGCTTATGGAAGGCAAGACACAGTATGGAATCCTAACAGCAGAAACTGGGAATTGAATATTCTCTGTATGATTACATAAACTGCTGCAAGCAGATAACATTGACTTGAGGAGAATCTTTCTCTGCTCTAATAGGTAATTAAACTGCACTGTCTCTGAGAATTATAATTTGATCAAGGAAACATATATGTGTGTGTGTGTGTGTGTGTGTGTGTGTGTGTGTGTGTGTGTGTTCCATCCAAAGTTGTCAGTGGGAAACTAGAAGGATTCAAGAAGAATTGGATGAGGAGGACATATCTTTATCATACACTAGCAGAAAGGCCCCTGAAGTGTGCCTGGATTGGGACATGGGATTGCCACATATGGTGATGCAGGCTGTATAACACAAAACTCCAGGGCTTGCTTTTCATGATATGACATCTTTAAAGTGATGAAAGAAAACAACTGTCAATCTAGAATTCTACATCCAGTGAAAATATTTTTCAAAAATGAAGGCAAAATAAAGATTGTTGGTACAAACAAAAGCTGAGAGAATTCATCACCAACAGAGCTATACTACAGGAAGTTCTTCAGGCAGAAGGAAAATGATACCAGATGGAAATTTGGATTTACACAAAGGAATAAAGAGCAGGAATAGTAAATGTGTAAGTATAAGGAACTTTTTAAAAATCTCTTTAAATAAAAATAACTTTAAAACAATAATAATAGCATTGTATTATGGGGCTTATATATGAAATTCCAAAAAGAAGGTGAAAATGAACAAATATTTTTATAAGATTCTTGCACTGAGTATGAAGGGGTATAATATTATTTGAAGGTAAACTGTGATAAGTTAAAGATGTGTGCTATGAATCCTACTGTAACTGCCAAAAATATGAAACAAAGAATTATTCCCAATAAACCAACAGTAGAGAAAATGAAATCATACAAAATACTCATCCAAAAGACAACAGAAAAAGAGGAAAAGGGGAACAAGGAGGTATAGGATAAATAGAAAATAAACAGCAAGATGATAGATTTAAACAAAATTATACAACAATCACATTAAATGCAAATGGCCTAAACATTCCAATGAAAAGACAGAGATCATCAGGCTGGATAATGAGGCAAAAGCCAATGATATCTCACTTCAAAAAACCAAAAAAGTCATTTTAAATAAAAGACTCAGAGACTATGCAAGCACTAAGCACAAGAAAGCTGAAGAGGTTCTATTAAGATGAGAGAAAGCAAACTTCAGAATGAGAAATATTATCAAGGATAAAGAGAGACATTTAATAATGATGATAAAGGAGTGAAGAGGACATAATAATCATAAATATATAAGTACCTTAAAAACAATATTCAAAAACACATGAAGCAAAAACCAATAGAACTTAAAAGAGGAAACAGATAACCCGTAATTATAGCCAGCGATTTCAACACACCCTCTCTCTATAATTGATAGAACAAGTAGACAAAAAATCAGTAAGGATAAAAATGAAGGAGAGTAAAATATAAAATTCGAGTGTGAGCTCAAGACAGATCATTTGAATGGAACAGTGGTAGGTCTGGCTTTGAGAGGAAAGAAAATACCCAGAATTTTGCAGCTCACAACCTACACTGCCATGTGTAACAGACCTGGTTCCCAGTTTAGGCCACTTCAGGGCCTCTCTGCCAGTGAGTGATAAAGATATGTCCTCCACTCCAGATTGTTCTTGAATCCCTTAGTTTTAGTTTCTCATGGTAACTTTGAGACACACACATACACACACATGCACAATAATTCATAGCAACAGTGCAGTTCCTAACCAGGGAAAGCCACAGTACATACCAATTCATAGCAGTGATTTCCCAAAGTTTGGGTTTTCATTTAGCATAACACCACAGAGGTTTCAGCAAAAAGGCTCAAGGTGGACACTGGATTTCTAATCACTGCTTCATGTAAGGGTAAAAGGCACAGCCACCTCTTCTTGATTTGGAACAGTTTAGAAGAGCCATCCAAACTCCAGGGCTCTTCCTGAGGTCAGCCGTGGCTTCTGTTATAATGGCATCCTGCTTCACAGTGTTGTTCCGAAGAGCACTCCCCAAAAAACGTCCTGCATGTAAACCTCCATCTTATAACCTGTTTCTTGGAGAACCAAACCTAAGATACAGGGAAGTGATAGAGATATGAGAGAATTATAGTTTGTTAGAAAGAGCAAACACTTTAACATTTAAGGAGTGAGAAGAATAAAAAGGGACAGAAAATATACTGAAAGGGAAAGGCCACAGAGGTAAAGATGAAACAGAAACAAAGTAAAGGAAATTATAAGGAGACTCTGATATCTGACTGTTCATTAGGCAATGGGATACCAGAAGAGGAGAGGTTAAGGCTGGATTTGGGAGTTTCAGCATAGAGAAGTGATAAGATAACATGCCAAATGAAAGTCAGGAAAAAAAGAATATTAAAAAGAATGCATTGAACTCTAGTTAATGATATGCATGCTGAAGTGCTTAGGATTGAAGTATAATGATGTTTGCAACTGACTTTGAATTGGATGGATTGATGGATGGATAAAAAAAAATAGGTAAAGAAAATATAGCAAAATATTAATTATAGATGTTAGGTGTTAGGTATATGTATATTCACTGTATAATTTTTTCAACTATTCTGAATGATTGAAAAATTTTTAATAAAATGTTGTCAGGGAGGAGGATCCATTGAATTTGATATTGGGTAAATTGATGGCCTTTTCCAGAGAAGTTTTAATGCAGTGGGGACATGTGTATAAGAGACAGATTGCAATAGGTTTAAGAATGACTAGGATGCCAAAAAAAATGGAAACTAATTGTTGACATTTTTTCTAAGAAGTTTGACTGCTAAGAGAACAGATAGAGGAGGATGCAGAATTGAGAGAGGTGTTTTTTTGTTTGTTTGTTTGCTTTCTTGTCTTGTTTGTTTTATTTTGTTTTGTTTAAATAAGAGACTTGCATATTTATGTTTTTTTCAGGAAGGAGCCAATAGAGAGGCAAGTTATATACTCTCAAATATACTTTTCTCAGCCTTTCCTAACCCTTAAGTCAGAGCCTTTCCAAATATAATACATTGCCAGTGACATTTATCAGTAGTAAAAAGATCTGATTTAAATAGTATAAAGAATAGCAGTTCTGGGTTTCGCTCTAACAAATCTATAGTTCTGAACAAACACCCCTAAGTGAGGTCTGGCTAGGAAATCAGAACCAATAATGCCCACCTTTTTATTCATAGAATGTTAAGAGAAAAAATACTATTCCTAGGTAGAACTTTATACAAATCTATGAGTCTCTCAGTCTTTTAGGGTTGATTTCAAGCACCAGTTCCACATTATTTAATCATGTGATTTGGAGTAAGATATTCTCTAAGCCCCAGTTTACTTGACTCTTAAGGGGGAGCAATAATAATACCTCCTTCACAAGGTTGTTATAAAGATTAAATGACAGGATGCATGTACAGCCTTAATCAGCTCTGGCACAAATGAAATTCTCAGTAAACAGTGACAATTATATAGAAGTTTCTAAACTCAGAGTTCCCATTGTCTGATATGAAACCAGGAAGGGACTTTGTGAAGCTACATGTAAACAGCTTCATAGAATACTTGGCACTGGAAAATGAGGTACCAAATTGAAAATTGCAGGTGCCCAGACACTATTCTTTTTCTCAGACATAATTAACTTGGGCTGGGTTGTGGATTCTGCCAAGAAAAATGACTACAAGTTTCTCCCTGTCTGTTCATCCTGAAGGTGTCAACTAAAGCGTACCCTGCTCAGACTAGTTACCTGCCCAGACTAGTACCCAGAGGCTGAGATGAGACACCCTGAAGGCAAAAGTATCCTTCTAACCCTCTTCAGCCTTAGAACTCTAATGTGAATCTTTATTTCGAAGAAGAATTCTCTGAACATCCTGCTCCTCCAAGAATGTTACAGCTGACCAGATTCCTTCAAAGCAGCCTCTACTCCACAGACAGCTTATATGAAGCCCCCAAATCAGACATGCTTTTACAGCCATGAAGTAGCAAGAAAAGACTTTTATTCCCCAAGACTCCCAGAATATGAACTCCAGATGAGATCAAAGGTGGTTCTTTGGGTAGGAATTGCAAATACAAGACTGTCATCTTCAGCATTATGTTGTTCCTGCTCCAGGAGCAATGAAAATCCACATATAAAAAATCCACATATAAATATTCCTATTAAAATAAAAGACCTCCAACGTGTTGCCCTCTTTCTATTAGCCCACTGATGCCTTTTGCCCTGCAACTTACATGAGTTTTAGGGAAAACAGGATTAAACATGATAATTTTAATTTGACTATTATGAGGACAACAGATTGCCGCGCAACATTAATTGTGCAATATTGTCCCTGGTTATTGAGGGGGTTGAAATTGCAACAGACACACACACACACACACACACACACACACACACACACACACTGCTTCACAAAAGACAGGATTTGATTTTTCCCTTTACAGTGAGAAAAGGGAGAGGAGACTAAGCCTGGGTGGGAGAGAAGTGAAATATAACCTATGGTCCTTGACTTACAGCAAAAAAGGCCCACTAATTTGAAAAATACTGAAATCTTCCCCCAATTCCTGAGGATATTTTACACATATTTCTTCTGACTTAGGTCAAGGTATTAGAAAGACTTTCTGAAAGAGTGGAACTGATTAACTCAAGCTCTTACCCAGATTGATTCAGGACAAAGAATAATGATACAAAAGAACAGGTTGTGATGTTGAGTAAGAAGAGAGGGCAAGGTTTACGATTTCATGGTACCAATGAGCTTAAGGCTTTTATTTTCAGCTCAATCCTTGAATTTCTAATTTAGCAGTCACCAGCTTCCTGGTGTTAGCCAAAGAAAATGTTACAAACTTATTAACATGTTTTTCCAATTCTGCAAAATCAGGCAGTCTTTTATCTTTTTGGAGGGGTGAGGAGAGGGGGGTAACTTTTTATTTTCAAAGTTACAAAAAATTTGAAAGCAAAGTTGCTTTATGAGTTACTATGTCCACGTGCGTATATAATTCTTTATGAACTCCTTAAGAATAAATTGCATACTTCATGCCCTTTTCCTCCTAAGTACTTCTGTGTATACTTCCTAAGAACAAAAGCAATCTCTGACATAACCACAGTATAATAAAATCAGGAAATTTATAAATTATTTTCTAATCCACAGTCAACAATGTAATTTTGCCATTTGTCACAGTGACATTTTTTACACACATTTTTTTTTCAGTTCAGAATTCAATCCAAGATCATGCCTTGCATTTAGTTATCATGTCTCATCAGACTTGTCTTTAATTAGGGTATCATCAATATTCATTCTTTTCAACTGAGAATCTGATGTGTCTTAGTGTAAGAACATTTTCCAAATGAGACCTGATTTGCCAAGCCTCCGTGTCTATAGCTAGAATTTGTGCTTGATGGCTGGAGACTCCTGGCAGCTCTCAAGACTCAGAATTATTACCCTCTCTAGTCACTCACTAAATGAACCTCTCCTTCCTTCATGTCATCCAACAACCATTTGTCTTAATCAGTCATGGTCTGTTATAGTCACAAAAGTGCTGACCCATAAAAAACAATCTGCTCAAAAATCAGATTGTTTTCCCTTCAGTCACCGTAAACACCCTTGCTATGTAAAACAACATGTCTGCTTATCTGGCCAGAAGAGAAAGAAGAAGAAAACAAAGACATGATTACAATTCTAACATTAAAATATTGGGAAATAAAATATTCATTTCTGTATAAAATCAGTTACTTCCAGTTCCCCATAGCCTGGGTATTCCTCACACGTTTTGTGTGTTAAACGGCTTGACAGACAAGTACAATACTTGATTCTTCATAAAGTACTTGGAACTGCACACTTTTGCCTTAAATAAAAATGTATGTGTAAGGTTATATTTCCTGAGCTCTTCTCAATGACTAATGAATTCATATCACAGCATTCTAGAAAACAACAAGAAATTATTAGTAGCAATAGTATACATAATATATTATAATTCTATAGGGAAAACATGTTTGGAGATTTTTTTCTAACCAAAAACCAAATGATGATAGAATTTAATACCATAAGATGATAGAATTTAAGACCCAGCAGAGACCGTAAATCTCAGACTCCAATTTCCTCATTTACAAACAATGACCATGAAACTCAGAAAGGTTAGGTGACTTGCTCAAGGACAACACAGCTAGCTAATAGGAGAGCCAAGACAAAAATGCAGATCTTCTAACAGACTACATGGGACCCTTGCCACTGTGGGATGCTGCAGAAAACATGTATGGCCTATTAAAGCTGTGCAAAAAACAAATATTTGAAAATTAAATCTTATTGTGGATGCACTAGAGAATATCATAAATTAAATGGAAAACAGAAATTACTCTTGAATCCAGAGAGGCTAACTTATACAGTGACTTCTCTGATTTATTTTTTATAAAGTTTGTGTTTTCAAGTCATACATTTCTTCAAAAGTGAAATTTTAAATTTTTAGAGCAATTTACACTAGGTCCCAGAACACTTAATAATTTAGAAAACCTTAAAAGGAATCCCTGGCAGTCCTCAAATTAACCACTGTTTTACTTCAATGCGGCAGGCCTAGAAATTCTCTATAGGCTTTAAAGAGGCAGAACAATTCTCAAAAGTACACCCAACCCCTAAATATAGGAGTTTAGGAGACAAAATAAAGGGCCAGCTGAGTATTTACCTAAATATTCACTTTCAGGGTCCCCTGTGCCAACCTCTTACTCTGTCTTCTGTAACTAAATATGGCTGCTTTGAGTTTTCTTTGGCGTCCTTGGGTCTCTCATTGTGGTTGAAACTTTGATACCAGAAATGTCAATAGGATCCTCACAAATTTACCTGTGGAATAAAATGAGAGCAAGCAGTGTTCAGACGGGGATAGATACTGGCAAGAATAAAATTTCGTAAGTCCTCACACTAGGTTGTGAAGCCAAGCCAAAAACTATAGTCTTTCAACTCCTCATCTGTTTCTCCAAGTCCCTGTTACAAGTTGTGCTGCTTGGGTTCTGAAGCTAGGCAGACATAAATTCAAGTCCTAGTGCTGCCTCTTGATGACTATGTGATCTTGGAAAATTATTTATCCTCTCTCAGGCTTAGTTTTGTTTTTGTTTGTTTGGTTTGTTTGTTTGTTTGTTTTTTGTTTTTGGTAAAATGGCAATGAAATATCTATCCTATGGAGTTGCAATAAAGAATAAAGTCCCTGCTCTTAAAAACACTTAACAAATACAGCTTCGCTGAACTCCATAATAGGCTTTTCCTAAGGTTTATCAGAGACCAGATGGAGGAGTAAAAGAGCTTATAAAATATCACATAATAAGTCAAAAATGATAGATGAAATTGTCACTCTTTGCTACATGTATTGTTTGAATCCCCCTTTGTTTGGAAAATGAGACTTTCCATTCTAGAAAAATCTTCTTCAATGACTATGCCATTAGATTTCTGTTTCTGGAGGGAAAATTATGAACTCTCTGTAAAACTAATTCTCATTCCATCAAGCCAGAGCCTTAATGTGGGGTTTGAGAGCTCAATCAAAAATACTAAGATTTAGATCTGGGGTAAGGCTGGAATTGTGCCGTGGGGGGTGGGGGAAGGACTAGCCTGCCTATCTCATTAGTATTCTTTACTATGCAAAACGTTTACCGTTCCTAGGGTTCAAAGATCCTGGAAGTAATGTGCACACACTAGGTTTCCCTAAGCACCTTATATTGCCTACAGGGCTCACTGGCAATAAGCCAACTGAAAGAATTTCAAGTTACTACAGAGAGTGGCAAATACTGAGAACCTATTACATAGCTGAATACCCATGATTCAAACTTGTCTTCACAAAATATGCAAAAGTCAAACCACAAATGAAGAGAAACTTGATGTAATATTATCTGATGCTAGCTGATATTAGTTACTAACCAATAGTATAGAAATACATGCCTTGTCAGGAAAAGCCTCAGTGCCTGATAATCGTCTATGGAAATTTATCTTGACTAAGATGTGTTCTTCCAAATACGTATTCCCAGAAGCAATAGGATAAAAAACCTCAGGAATTTTTCTCCTAGGAAAAGATAAAAAAAAAAAAGGACTTATCAGAGGAGAAACTTTCAATTATCTTTGCCCAGACAACAACACACAGATGTGTCAAATCACATTCCAGCTAGACTTTTGAGGATGTTGAGTATTCCCTCTACAGGATGTGGTCTGGTGACTGGATTTTAGGTCAAAGTTCAATTTTATCCATGGTTGTACCAACTAGTCAATGACTTCGGGGAAATCTCTTCAGCATGCCAATCTTCAATTTCACTTTCAATCAGTTGTCATTTCTGACCTGTCGGGTTAGATTCTTCCTGTACTCCCATCTGAGATTCAGGTCCCACTGACCACATCCTCTTTGCCAAGACACTCCTCCTGTGGCTTGCCTCAGCCCAGTTTTATCCCTCCAGCTAAGGTAACACCTAGTTATAAACTAAGTGTCAAACTATTGCTTGTCTGAAGGTGAGATGCCTTTGCTTGTTGGGACACACCTTTTTCAGGTACCCTGAGGCCCAGCAGCCAGGTGGAAGAATCATTGCCACTAAATTCTTGGTGGTCCAGTCACCTAGACTCATGTGTAAGGCATCTTTAGGACAACATACACACCTAGAGAGGGATGAATAGACTGCATTTGCTAAACAATGTCAGAAGGAGGATTTGACTTCTGAGAGAAAGATATTACATAAACACAAGTTATAATATTAATACTGATCTACACCCATCTCTATAGACACCGATTTGCTACATAAAGATCCTCCGGCTGAAAGCCAAAAGACACTGAGTAATATCCTGCTGGGTAATTAATTTTCTATTCAAACTGATGCTATTGACCCAGATGACATGAGAATGCTGAGACATGGTGAGCAGAGAGGAGTGTTTATATCATGCAGGAAAAGCATCATGAGATGAAGAGCATGAATAGATAGCAATGAAGTTAGATAGAACTATAACAAGAAGTAAATCCTTCCAGAAAGGCTATTTGTAGAAATGTCTACTACTCTGTTTAACAGACATTTGTTGAGCACCTCATTTGTGCCCAGCACTATACTGAGCAGTAAACACTGAGGTAAAGAAGCCGTGGTGGTCCCTGCCCAGAGTTCATACTCTTGTACCATGTTGTTTACATTTTGCTGAGTACTTAAATCTCCTGGCTCCCTGTTAAACCTAGAGATCCTCATCCTCACCCCCAAGGCCCACCAGATCAAAGGTCCAAGGACCAGGCCTCAGAATCTTTAAGTTTCACAGGTATCTCTGATGATACAATGATTAGTCAAGTTTGGGGAAATGCTGATCTAGTGAAACAATTAAACATCTGATGAGTATGAGAACAATTTTCTCTTTGATCATAAATAATAATTTATACAATTTCTCAGCAAAGTGAAGACCGCTTAACTCATCTCCCACATACACTGACTGAAGGCCCATTTCAATCTTATACCTTCTTTAGTCTCCAGTGCTTAAAACTGTGCAAAAATCAGAATCAATTAACATTCATTAAATAAATACCAAAATAAATAGAAAGATAGATAGATGATAGATAGATAGATAGATAGATAGATAGATAGATAGATAGATAGATTGATAGATGATAGGTAAATAGATTATAAAAAAAGAAATTTTCCTTCAAATTATACTATTAAAAAAAGTTCATGTCTAGTTCAGAACCCTGATTGATAAATAACGTACTTTGATGTTTTCTGTAACAAACTTTTTGAATCTTACAAGCATATTCTCTTGGTGGACTTCAATTATTTGGTGGGGGGGGGGGAGTGTCAGGTATAAATAAAGACATAAATAAATAAAATAAATTCCTGAGCCTTTCCACCATCATACCTCCCATAAAGAACTTTTACTTAGTGATTTTTTTAGAGATAAAAGATTTTATTTGCCTTTTGAAAGACACCTCTCTCTCTAGATAACTAAATAAGAGATACAGTTCTTTCTATCATTTTTGTCCCTTAAGCTCTAAAACTAATTCCTTCCAGAATTATAGATATTTTTGCCAGTAATTAAAAAAATTTTTTTCATAATGACTTATTTCCTTCAAAATATCATAATTATGTTACAAGGAAATTGTAAGGAATGCATCCAAACTTTGTTCAGGGGAAAAATTAATAATCTGGCACAGTTAATGGTACAATGCAAGAAACATACCTTATTACGTGGGACTTGGGAGAAGGGAAGAGATGTTCAAAGTGCATATGAAGTCTTTAGTGATTTTATATTTTAAATCCTTCTGATATTGAAAAAGTAATGTCTTGAGCTCTAGTTTGGTTCAGCTTTTAATTGGTTGACTCCAGGATAAACATATAAGGCAAAAATAAAACCTGAAAGCATTCTATTCTTGCATTTATAGCTGAAGCAATCCATTTGTCATTCCTGAGAAATTGGGTCAGCACCATCACTTCATCTTTCTTGGGGCAATTAAGAAGTGGCCTTTTCAGGAGCCAAGAGAGATAGCTGTCTCATGAGTTTCCTTTTTCTCAAGTCACTTGTTGCTATGATTTTAGAAATAAAAATATGTTTGAGGTCACTTAGTGTTCATGGCAAAACAAGAGCATGTGTCAAAGGAAATGAGTGAGCTGCCCTATAGTGAGCAACAGTTTTACCTAATTGAGAGCCAAGACTCGATGGGAATGAAATTTAACCAACCCTGAGTCAAGTGAGAAGTAGAACTCTCAGGTTCCTTTAAGCATTTTTGCTTGGAGCACCCGCCAACCAAAGAGTTATTTTGCTCATTTGGATCAGCAAGGTTGCTTTCCTACTGATTTCACAATGTTCTTCCTCAGGAACTAAACTTGTTTCTGGATATTGTTCAGAACCAAGTCTCAGTAGACCAGCTAGCTGCCAATGAAGAACCAAAAAGCTTATGTATATTGGAAAAAAAGAAATGAGTATATTTCAATGCCAAATTCTAGTGATGTTCCTTGCTAACCACTGAGGCTCATATTGGTGCCATATCCTAGTTGATAATAAGCTTCAACTGCCTCAACACTTATGTTCCTCAGATGCTTTCATCACTTCTCTTTACGCACTCTCCTTTGGTGATTTCATCGACACTCACTTCACCTTGGTATATGTAGATGATTTACAATATATGTTCTCTGCTCAAACCATTATTCTATAAAATCAAGTGCCCACTACTGGGCTCTCTCTGCTCAATAAGCCATGGGCTCTCAAATTCTCAACCTATTATATTTCCATATGTATTAGTTATGTTGCCATGACTCACTATCATGGATTTTGTTCTCTTACTCCTTGCTATAACCACCTTACCAGCCTCACCTGCATACACATCTACATGCCATCAGTCAAAAGTCCCATAAATTATAACCCTTACATTTCTCTCTCAAATGTATCTCAATCCCTTTGTCTTCACTGCCACTGTTCTCTTCTAGACATTCTTCATCTCTTTCCTGGATGACTGCAGTAGCCTCATAGATCTCCATTTTGGCTTTAATCTGACCTGCCATCCTCCTTGAATTGCTACCAGAGTTTTCTTCTTGAAAGGAAAATCTGATCGTGTTATTCTATTCATTAAATGTCTTTAATACATGAAAATGTACCTTACGATTCAATCTCCTACAGCTTTTTCAGACTTGTCTCTTACTACTCACTGCCCTAAATCATATGCTTCAACGATGAGCAAATCCTTATAATCTCAGCAGTTTATACCCTTGCAGTTTCATAACCTTGCCCTTAAACAAGCTTAGATGCCCTTTCTTCTTGATTGTTAGGTCACACTCTTTCATGTTAGGTCATACTCCTGCTCAGAGGATAGAGATGGAGGAGAATCACCTTCTCTCTGAACACTTCCCGTCCTGTCAGATAACATTCCATCCTTAGTACTCCACTAGATTAATCACATTAGAACAGATACTTATTTAATAAAGTCAGCCAACAAAACTTTATTGAGTACCCATTCCCTCCAAGTATGAGGTATTGACAATATAATACTGCACATCCTTGGACCACACAGGGAACATTGTTTCCAGTAACTATTGGGGTCCGCTAGTCAAAATCTGTTTGATTGTTCTTATGGAGATTGGATAGCTACTATTCCCCAGTGTTCTTAAGCCCTTTCTGACACAGTCTACAGGGGATGGCCAATCCAATACAGTTTTCTTCCAGTGCCCTGCACCACACCTGGGAAAGACCCTAACCTAAGGAACACAGGACTACTCTGACTCTGTGGAACTGTGACTGACTTACATTGAAACAGCAATGTACAAATGGATAAGTAGCTTGAGATGTGTTAATCATTTGTCATACAATATGTACCAGATGGTTTTAAGTACTTACAAAAGGGGAAAAAATACCTCAGGCCACAATCCAGCATATTAAAGATTCAAGGCAAAAAAGAAAATTATCAAGTGCCTACTATGTGCCAGGCACTGTCCTAGGTGCTGGAAATACAGTGGTGAGCAAAACAGACATTATATCTGCCTTTGAGAAGTTTAGCTCCCAGTGGGGGAGATAGATAATAAAAACATCAGTTACAATTTGATAACACTGCCTTGTATTTGTTTGTATGTCTGTCTCAATTATCATGTGTTTCTCCCACTAGATTGAAAGTTTCTTGAAGTCAAGATCTATGACTCATGCACTTCTGTATTCCTAAAAGCTCACACTATGCCAGGAGTATAATAAACACTCAAAGATTTGTTTTAGATGAGTGAGTAAAGTAAGCCTAAATATGTGGCAGATTGCTATAGTGTAGTCATACTCTTATAGAAAAGATGCACCTCCAACTCTTTTCACTTCCCCTTTTATTTGAATCCAGCATTTACTATAATTTCACTGGCAAGGAGCTCCCAACTTAGCTGGTTTAATGTTTCTACAGTACTATTTATTAGACATTTTTTTTGCTCATACTGAACTGAAAAGTTTCCTTATATCTTCAATGTTGGTTCTATCCCTGGAGAACATGCAGGATGAGTCTAAGCCCTCGTTCATATGAAAATGTTCAGATATTGGAAGAAAATTATCATATCCCTTCTCTTCTCCAGTCATAATATCCCTAGTGCTTATGACCATATCTTACAAATGGATTTTAAGTTTCTCCTCTGATGTAGACTGAAATGACAATATACTGCATTTTGGTTGTGGCCTCTTTTTTTTTACCTCTCCTTTAAAGAATACAAAATATTTTGAAGGCTCTATTAAGATTTCTTTAAAGCGTGTTATGCATTTGGGGATCATTCAGCAACTGAACTTGGAAGTAGGGGGTGGGGCACACTCTTACAACAAGAAAAAGTGCTGTTTAAAGAAAAGGTATGAATTAAGTTGCTACAAATTTGCCCTGAGAAGCTAGGTGGATCAGTGGTTCTGAAAGTAGGCATCAAATATTGGCTGTTACTTTGTACTAAAGAAATATCTCCCAAATACAACCATAAAACTCTTGTGGTCATTGTCTGTGTATGAGTTTAGTTTGGTCTTCAGATCATTCCAAGTGACCATAAAATTTAGCATTAATTTGAATGGAAGGATAGAGATGAAACAGTGCATGCAATCCTGAAGCTCTTTCAGATGACACTTTAGAAGTAGGGTGAAAATTGAAGTCATCACTCTGAGGAGATGTGAGAAAGGCAGCAAGTGAACTAGAAAACATTTCAAAAGATAATGTGTGACCCACAGCAGACTCTGAAGTGAATAATCTTTTCAAAGTGAGAACAGTAACAAAGATGGACTCATGGTTTTAAGATCCTACCTCTAAAGGTGAGCCTATGGACACCTGAGCATCAGGGCAACTGCAGCAATGCCTTGTGTGGGTTCTACCAAGACATAAGCCATCAAATTGCATATGGAGCCACCAAAGGCCCTCTGAAGATGATTTAATATCTGAATATATCATCACAGCACAGTGAATGTGTCAACTTTTTTTCATGCTTTTTTTTTTTTTTAATCTTTGGAATGCCTTGGTTTAGAATGCTCTTCTACTTTATTTTATGTGGATTCAATTCATCCTTCAAGAAACAATCCAAATACAGCCCTTAGGTGCTGAAACTGGGAAGGATTTGATAGTAAGACAGAGGTTTCGATATCTGGAAAAGCCAAAAGCCAGTAGCAAATGTGCCCTACAGGTGCACAGGGTTAAAATTTGGAAAGCCAAAGTTGCCATCAAGTACAAGGGCAAGCATGTGGTCAGAAACTAGAGACAAATCTAAAAAGATTAGAGCAAGGGGTATATAGTGAGCACTGATGAAGAGCAAAGGTAGGAGCTAACCAGTGGACCAAGATGGCCACCACCAAAGAGGGTTGAAAACTCTACATTTATTTTTACTGAGTATAGGCTTCATGATTGACAATATGTAAAGGCATAGTGTCAAAATAAATTCTGTTCTTTATATCTTTACATGTCTGTCTCCCATAGGACAATAAAAATAAACAATAAAGGCAATAAACTCCTTAAGAAGGAGGCTTTTCTTTACATTTCTCTCCATAGTACAAAGGAGAGAAATACAACCTCATTGAGTCCAGTTATGCCACATCACACTGATCTATAAATGGGTATCATTCAGTTATAACCTAAAGGGGTCCCTAAAGGTTATCTTTTCTTACTATCTTTTATAATAGAGATGATATGATTAAAATTCCATCTTTGGCCTCAAGCAATTGTCACCTATCCAGTAATTCATTATGCACTACCTGCAAAAGTCTTGTGTTAACTTTTAACTTCCTATGTAATTTCATGTATCTATGTCTCAATTCTCAAATCCAACTGTAGTCTTCTTATGAGTAGTGTTTACATAGGAGTTTATTTTGGTGTATAGTTCAGTCCAAATGACCAGAAATTCTGGCATTGATTTGCATGAGACCTTTTGTTCAAAATATATTTTGGAAGCAGAAATAGAACAAAACATGAAAGATCTTTTTTCAACTGTATGAATTCACCTTAGGAAAGCTTCAAAATTTTTTATGAATTCCACTATTTTTAAAAAATTGGTTGCTTTTATGAATGAGAAAAATGTAAAAAGCTGATGGTTTTCACAGTTGAACGTAGGCCAGAAGTTTTAGACGTGGTAAAATGCTCCAGGAGATTTTCATACACTTTTTCCCAAACTCTAACTGAATTACTGAGAAACTGGTTTTTGAAAATGTCTGTGACAATATGCTAATGCTGATAGTATGATGTGTATGCATGTGTATAACTATCTTAACGTGTTATTATCCTATTAGATCACTTTGACTATTTAATTTCATCAGCGTTATAAATTAATTCTATGAGAAACCTAATCACTCAGTATCCAGTATCTCTTTTGTTCTGCCAAACTTTGAGACAAAGTTACTGTGACTAAAACACTGGTAAACACAGGTTAGTAATTATTGAAGAAAAGGTGTTTTCTTCTTTAAAGAAATACCACTTTACAGAGAAGCATGGCCACCAGTGGTACATTTATGGTCTGCCTTGGGCAGGAAGATGAACTAAATGACCTTCTTCCATCATTTCTAGCCCTATGATTGATTTCATCAGCAAAAGGCTTTCAGAGTCA
>NW_011889312.1:966420-994525 GCF_000151845.1 Pteropus vampyrus
AAATTCCATCTTTGGCCTCAAGCAATTGTCACCTATCCAGTAATTCATTATGCACTACCTGCAAAAGTCTTGTGTTAACTTTTAACTTCCTATGTAATTTCATGTATCTATGTCTCAATTCTCAAATCCAACTGTAGTCTTCTTATGAGTAGTGTTTACATAGGAGTTTATTTTGGTGTATAGTTCAGTCCAAATGACCAGAAATTCTGGCATTGATTTGCATGAGACCTTTTGTTCAAAATATATTTTGGAAGCAGAAATAGAACAAAACATGAAAGATCTTTTTTCAACTGTATGAATTCACCTTAGGAAAGCTTCAAAATTTTTTATGAATTCCACTATTTTTAAAAAATTGGTTGCTTTTATGAATGAGAAAAATGTAAAAAGCTGATGGTTTTCACAGTTGAACGTAGGCCAGAAGTTTTAGACGTGGTAAAATGCTCCAGGAGATTTTCATACACTTTTTCCCAAACTCTAACTGAATTACTGAGAAACTGGTTTTTGAAAATGTCTGTGACAATATGCTAATGCTGATAGTATGATGTGTATGCATGTGTATAACTATCTTAACGTGTTATTATCCTATTAGATCACTTTGACTATTTAATTTCATCAGCGTTATAAATTAATTCTATGAGAAACCTAATCACTCAGTATCCAGTATCTCTTTTGTTCTGCCAAACTTTGAGACAAAGTTACTGTGACTAAAACACTGGTAAACACAGGTTAGTAATTATTGAAGAAAAGGTGTTTTCTTCTTTAAAGAAATACCACTTTACAGAGAAGCATGGCCACCAGTGGTACATTTATGGTCTGCCTTGGGCAGGAAGATGAACTAAATGACCTTCTTCCATCATTTCTAGCCCTATGATTGATTTCATCAGCAAAAGGCTTTCAGAGTCACGTGACAGCATAAGTAAGCCAAGACTGCTGGTAATTTCAAAGTCTTTCAACTATTTTCTCAGGAGTTTTATCCTCTCTGAGTTATAAGCTTCACTTCAGAGGTGAGTATGATAAAACAAAGAAGCATCCCTTTTGCATCAGCTTGGAAAGCCACATGGGCATGTGCAGTTACGCTACAACAGTCACACCCTATAAGTCCTGGTGAGCATTCACATCGTGACTCAGTCCAGGTCCTCACTTAATATTCAAGTTCAGGCTCAGGAAACAGCCAAATTTCAACCAATTTAGATTTCTCACCTTTGGCAGTCCTTGACAAGTTTGGTCGACTGCGGTTTTTAACAAAACCCCAAATAGGTAAGTTTCTACTGGATCCCAGTTTCACTGTGTAATCTCCTTTTGTTTATACAAGCTACATATGATGCAATTAAAAAAAAAAAAAAGATAAGAAAACTACATTTTGACTAAAAAGTACTTTGACCTTGTCTACAAAAGGTAGGTACTTTCAAATGTAATATACTTATAACCTCCCAACCTCATTCCTTGACTCACTTTGGTTTTGTTTTATACACAGTTAGAAATAAAAATAAAAGGAAAAAAAATCTGGGAGCAAATAATATTATGGAGTTAAGAGTTAGACTCTTAGCATTCCAAAATTTAAAAAAATGGTTCACAGATATATTTCATATGCTCTTCTGATAGACAGAAGGCCCAGACTAAGGTTTGTGGAGAAATACATCCTTTTATTTCCTAAGATGGCCCAGCAGGTCACCAGGAAACCCATAAACTATAATATCTCATGAAGTCTTTCTATAACTCTTGGTCATTTAATTTGGCTATATGACAATCAAAAATACTTTGCTCCCTCCCCTTGAAACTTTCTTCCAATAAAATTCATCAGGAAGTTTAAAGCAAAAACTTTAAGTTGTTTCTTTATGTCTATCCAGTCTTTGCAACAAATGGCCAAGAAAATGATGGACAATTAATTCATTTGCTATGAAAATGTTTCCACTTTTGCCATAGAGGCGGTCTAAAGAGGAAATCATTTCACAAGTTTATCTTTTTTGTAAAAAAGATGAGAAATGATGTGGTCCATTTATTGATGAATTAAAAAAAAAAGGCAAGCCAGAAACCAACATGTACCATACAGTCCTGTGTTGGCAAAATGGACTTGTGTGTGTATAAATTAAAAAATAGACTATAAGGCTATAAACCACTATCTTAATGCTGATTATCTCTGGATAGTGAGATTATGAATGTTTATGTTTTCTTCCTCTGTATGTAATTGTCTTTTCTGAAATATCTGTGATAGCATGCATGACTGTTTTTTTTTTCCTGCTTATAAATATATTTTTTTAATTTAAGCACATAAACATTTACCTAATAATTATAAAAAAACAATAGAGATATTTTCATTTTTCAAAAGTAAAATGAAAAAATATTAGTCAAAATAAGTCAGAACCAATGAGACAGTTTGTTCCTTTCACTCAATATGAATTTCACCTAGAATTCAGAGTTCGATCTTAAATTAAGGAGTTATACTAAGAACTCGTATGATTTGTTCATTAAAACATTTCTATACAGTTCCTCAGCATCCTGTAGGTGTGGTAAATGAATGAATAAAACGTACCAATTTCAGCATCTCTCAGCCTCTAAACATTTGCATTACCTTTCACAATCGAAAAGTACACCATTGATGAAATCTTAAACTATAACTCTATCCCAAAAAAGGAGATGAGTCACAAGTCACTTTTAAGAAATATCATAAGATTTTTTTTTCATGTAATGAATGCTGAAAGGGAAATGTTTTACTTGTCCTGACAACTCTAGTTAGCTGCAGCCCAAAAATATGAGTAGGACATTGAGCCAAAAGTTTTTCTAAGGCTAGACAAATACCAGCAGCATTAATGAAGGACTAGAGAGACACCTATTGCAGCATTCTTAGGGTTTACAATGTGATTATTGTTTTGTGAAAAGAGAGATACCTTGAATGCTATCACAATTTTGTTTCCTATGTGCTAGAAAAACTAGGTGAGTAGGGGCACAGAATCCAATGAGGAGAGAGTACAGTGGACAAATGCCTTGTCAAGAAGGCATTTCTGAGATCCTTCTCACTTTTATGAAAATTTTTAATCCCTTGAGTCAGAATTTTGTTTCTGTGTCAGTGAAGATGTACGGGAGCCCTGAGGGGAGATTTGGTGATGCTGTCTTCCTGTGGACACCCTGATGAACAATCTGCTCTGCTCATGACGATAAGACTTTAGTCCAAGTATGGTCTTTTAAAATGCAGCAGTAATGCTACAGCATCTCTTCCTACCTTATGAAACATTTCTCCTCTATTTCAAGTTCATTTAATGGCAATTCGTGCTCTATTTAACTATATGGAACCAGCCAGCCTCAAGGTCCAAAATGAGTAATACTCTCTTCTTTTACCAAGATTGGTTAAATATCATTCTTCAATAGCCCCTGCCTTCTGCCCAAACCTGGAGCAGGAGAAGTGAAATAAAAGGAGCCTGACAAGTTCAGCCTATCTCTAAGTGAGGCCGCAGTTCTGAGCTTTTTTCCATTTTGCTGAAAGTATGACCCCTTCTTCTTACACTACTACCCTGGGCAAGACAGGCCAACACAGAGAGAACGAGCCTGACTCTTGCCATAATCTTAGATACTTTGTCCAATACCCAAACAATCTGACTTTTTCCTTCAAACCAGGAAATATAGAGTTCTTGATTGTGTAGAGGGGAAAAACTGATTTCTTGCCAATATTTCCTTTTACCCAGGATTATACCAATGAGAAAGAACAATTAGCAGGCTCTTCCCAGAACGAATAGTGCCCTGACAATGCACAGTATACATGATTTGTGTGTCTAAAAGGAGTTGCTGACAATGGTGGAGAAATCCAGAAAGCATCTGGGAAAATCCCTGACAAAGCATGCCTTCCTTTCAGCCTCTGTGCCAGGTGTCACACACAGGACCAAGCATCATTTTTCATGGCCCAGTACAAACTTGTACCGTGGGACCTAGGCCAAGCATGATTTCTTTGGGCTTACCCAGTTCAAACTTGTAAGATGTGTCCCCTCCACTCTACCTCCAACCAACATACCCACACACATGCACATAAACACATTCATAAGGCATCTCAGCCCATCCCATACATAATCTCATCAATCATAAGGAAGCATTTTATTTTTAATTCTAAAACTGCATTATATGCTGCAGACAGTTTTGTAATGTTTGGATTGTGGGCCCCAACGCTTGTCATATGTAGTTGATGTGTTTGACTTGTTTCCTATTATTAACAGAGTGACAAGGGTTACATTTTTAGAAAGAGAATGCACAGTCAGATGCATTATAAAAATAATAAAGGGGATGTAAAATACAGCATAGGAAATATAGTCAATAATATTGTAACAACTACGGTGTCAGATGGGTACTAGACTTATTGGGATGATCAGTTCCTAAGGTGTATAACTGTCTAATCACTATATCATATACCTGAAACTAATAATAATATCATATGTCAACTGTAACTGGAAAATTAAAAAAAAAAAATTAAAAAGAAAGAGCATGCTAGCTTCCATATTTATCCGGAAGTTAAATTCTGGATCAAAGAGTCTTTGAGCCTGAATCACTGGAACAAAAAATAGGGAGGATGAAGAATTATTATTTTTTAAGTACTATAAAAAATTTTTAGTACAGTTTACTTGCACTAAAACTGATATCATCTGACTCTATTTTAATAATCATAGTTAAACCACTAAAGTAATTATATGGTTTATCTGACAGCAGCATTTTTCTTGTCTGTTCTACATTGTCTGAATTTTAAAAAACTAGAAAATTGAAACCTTTTGCTTTTTTTGGAATCTGTTGATGTCTTCCTGTTTTAGGCTATTATATGGGCCTCATTCAGTGGACTACACTATGTTCGCTGCCCAGACCTCCTCAGAACTGAGGCACTTATCCCTCAGTTTCTGTGAGTGTTAGCTGCTGGGGCTTAAAACTAAGTGCTTCTCTAGGAACTGTCTCCAGTAAAGGAGAATAACCCCCTCCCTGGGTGCCTGCATCCAATGCCTGATCACTGTGACAGTAGAAGAGCCCCGACCCTTTGCCTCTACCGATACCACTCTGAAGTACCATCCCAGATCTAGAACTCCCACTACCATTGGAAGCTCCTGTAGTAACTGCATTATAATGCAACTTCTCTCTCTAATTTTCTGCTTCCCACAGTTGTCACAGACATTTTTAAGATCATACGAGAGTGCACCTACAAGCAAATCTCCATCTCAGAGTGTTCCCACCAGAAAACCAAACCTAAGACAGTTCCCAGATGCTCTACTGGGAAACAGACTCTGAAATGAGATTTTGGAGCTGGATCCCTCACCAACTAAAGACTAGCGGTAGGTGTACTGATTGCTGTTAGCATGCAATGCAGTTGTGATAAACTTCACAGTGGTGAAAGAACTACCTATGTAATTTGCAGGACCCAGTGCAAAATTAAAATGTGGGGCCCGTTTTTCAAAAGAAAGAAAAGAAAAAAAAAGAAAAGAAAAGAAAAGGAAAAAAGAAAAGAAAAGAAGACTAAAGTGCTGCCTGCCAAATGTTCTAAAACAAAAAGATTTTTCCTTTCTTCTGCAGCCTCTCACTTTGCATGGAGTTTTTATATGCTATCTACTATTGCCAATGAAAAATTTAAATTATTAGTCTACCACTCATCTTTATATTGTGTAATATTAGTTCTAAATGCAAATATAAGATTATTTAACTTAAATGTAGAATCACTAAAATGACACAATTCACGTTTCCCAGCTTATGCATGCATATGTATTTTGTTCTTAGCAGAACAACAGAAACACTGCACATAAACAACTCAACTATTTTCATTTCACTTCTTGATACACGCGCATTCTACCAACACTATCTTTGGCTTCTCAATGAGTTAAGAAAGGACTGGAAAGAAATAAAATTGTGTCCTACCTTTCTCTTTTCTTCTGTCATCCCAGTCTCCAGCCCTTACTCAGCTGTAAATGTAAAATGTTTATCTTTTATTTGCTTTGCATCTTCCTGAATTCCCACATACACTGGGAGGATTCTGTATTCATGGAGCATGGCAAACGCTTTGTGCTAATGAAATAGCAAAGAATGGTGGACATACATATTGCGCCCATCTCTACTGCTTATACACATATTCCATTTCCCATTAGACTTCACTTATAAAACACAGTGCAATGATAAAATTATAAAGAATTTGAAGATGGTGATGGCACAGCATTAAACAGAGCATAGGACCCCTGTAAGCACAGGGCTGGCTGTGTGCAACTCCACAGGCTGCAAACCCATGAAGCCAGCCCTGAGTGTAAACTGGGTCAGGATACTGGGAGAAGTAAACGCACTGTCAGACACAATATCTCAGGCATGTGAGAGGTTCATGAAAAAGAATAACTATAAGGACTTTGAAAATGGATTGCTGGAGCATGGGTGTGGACCACTGATGCACTGGAGAAAGACAGTGGAAAACTGAGTGTGATGAATCACCAATATAGGTGAAACCGGAAAGACAGAGGCATTTTGGCATATAAAGAGATTCTCATCTCTTGTAGCCAAAGGGCAGGTAAGATTAAGAATCAAACCCAGTACTTAACGACTGCAGTTGCACAGCTCCAAAGAATTCTCAAGCTAGGCAGGTCTGCTTTACCAAGGTCAAGGTCCTGTTTGGGAAACAGTGGAACCCTGAAAGTTGGCATGAGAATATCTGAGTTGATTCAGTCAAAATCTTAAATTCCAAGATTTACCTGAACTAAGGGTCAGCCAGCTTTTTTCTATAGAGGACCAGATAGTAAATATTTGGCAGGAAAAAAATAATAATAATCCAGTTCCTTGATGACATGCTTGAATACTGACACTGGAATGACCTCTTGCTGAGTCTTAAAACTCAGCCCATGTTTGGCTAGCCATTGTAGTTCAGCTGTAGGTTATATGTGGCCAAACTCTTAGCCAATAAACTCTGTAAAGAGTAATCCAAGATATCTACCATTCTTATTCTTTTTAGTCTGTTTATCTTCCAGGAACCACACCATGAATTTCATTGGCCTTTCTTGAAGGGACATCAGTTGTATATATTTTTATGCCACTTCTCTCCATGCATGAGGAACCCTGAAATTTCGTGTTGAGAAACATTTCAAAACAGAAGCCTAAATACTCTGAAATTACAAGCAACAAGATAAGAAACTTAATCTGTTTCAGGTTCACAGGTACTTCACAGGTAATTCATAACTTTTCATAAACATTCTCAACCTAGATTGACAATTTAAATTTCACTTTGTTCCTCATGGTGAAAAGGTTGTGGGGGGCGGGGAGCAGAATTCTTACTCTCTCTAACGCTCTCCCCTCTAAACAAATTTCTGAACCCTGAAAAAAATATCATTTCTCCCTCTGAGTCTAGATGATTATATTGAAACTGAATTTATGACGTCAGAAATCAGGTCTTTAACAGCACCTCACAAAGAAATATTCTATTGTAGGATCTACTTTCATCATTTTTCTCACTGTAATTAACCCCCAACAATAATCACAGTAACAAGAAAAAGGAAAAAATCAATCCTGTCAAAAGTAGCACTATGGAGAGAAAGAGAAACTTAAGGAGCTCAGGAAGAGATATCTAATTTGATAACTGAAAAGCCCCACTGCAGTTTCTAATCTCATCAGAAAAGATTTGCTTTCCCAAGACTGTACTTCAGTTTCTCTTTCTGTAAAATGGAGATCATACCATGCTTTATAACCATGCTTTGATAGCTTAAAGACAAAAAAGTTAATCAATGTTAAAGAGCATTAAATCTCAAAAGGCATATGCACACACACACAGTAATGATATCACTGGCCTTTACACAGAAGACATCAGTAGAGGGCAGAGTACCATTTCTACTTATTTTTTTATGAAATATTAAAGGCAGTTGCATAAAATGGCTGTTAGAAGGGAGTGAGATTTCCTATTGTGCTTTGAATCAGCTGTGAAACATTTCAAGGATTTAAAAAAATATTCAAGGGAAGCTATGGTTCTGGAAACAGCATAGGACAATGGAGGGAAGCAAGAAAGGAAAACTTCCAATGCCCTAGAGTCTGGAAAAACATCTTGACTCTATTTTAGATACACCTGAATCTTCTGGGGCAACAAATGGGAAATCACAGCTCTACCAACAAGCGCAAACTTGATATTTTAGAGGCTTGCTTTTTTCTTCTTCTTACAACTCAGACAGGTTTTTTTAAGTCTTAGCAGAATGGCTAGACTAGGTAATCCACATAAGCAGCTGCTGCAATGTGATCTTTTTCTAACATTTTAATGTAGAGCTGTGAACTCTTCTGGCTTTGGGCTATGTTGGTAATATTTGGAGTAAATTTTCTCGATTTAAAGGTTTGCTGTCGGGATTCTCTGTCTAATCTACCTCAGATGGAGGGTCTGCACCGAACAGTCACCCAAGATATCAAACAACACTGGAAACGCAAAGTGGCAGATAAATAAATGAGCTTTAAATACCAATCTTATGCACTTTAAAGAAAAACCCTTGTTTATTTCTTTATTTTTAATTTCCTTAAGTGTAATAGCATTGTATTTGCTAGATCTCAGGATATTTATTTATTCATGTCCTGCTCAGTAGTCTCTTGGGAGGTAGTCATTGGTGTGCTATAGAAGTTAAGTTCTCAAGCTCTGACATTCAAGTACCTGGATTCCCACAATTCTGCCACTTATTAGCTGCATGAGCTTGAGCAAATCGCCTCATCTCTACACTTCAATACCATCGTGTGTAAAACGTGGATATAATTGCATTTAACTGATAGACTTGATACCTGGATTAAAAGATAAAATACATAGAAAGTGTTTAATATGAGACACATGGTAGTCACTCATTAAATGTTTATCTCAGGTCCTAACATCAAAATAATGTTAATACCATTCTTAGAGACCAACTGTATTATATGTTGCACTTATCATCATTTTGACAGTTGGAAGATAGGAAAAGAATTTGACCTGAGACTTTTAATACATACCTTTTTAAGATAATATAATAGAATTTTGGCCATTTTGCAAATGTGCCTCAAGATCACATAAAGGACCAAGGTTCTTTAATAAGGAGTGGGGTCTCCCAAGAAGTAGTGATAAATTTCCCCTAATTATAGGTAGAGCAGGGTTGAATGTCATCCCAGACTGATATCTATGGACATGTGGCCCTAAATGAGAACTCTGGGTACGGGAACAACTCTTGAATAATATACTTATTGTAGAGTTCTTGTTGCTTTTCTCTTTGACTGGGGGCTGGTTGGGGGTTTGTAGGGTATCTGAAGACAGAGCGAGGGGAGGGGCAGAATCCCTGCCTGAAATAGTAGGAGACACTAGTTACTGACAGGCAGGCCAAGTACACAGGAACTTACACACAAAAATATTGTGAACATTTTTTTTTAATCTACAACTACCCAAGATTTATATGGCTTAAGGCAGACTGGGCTGAGAGTATTATGAAACCCTTGTATTGGGTCACATTGATTAGCAGGGGACAGAGTTGAGTTTTATAATGTATGCTCTGCTGTGGCACCCAGATCTCCCCCTCAAAATTCATTCATTCTTCTAGGTGAAGGGAGTGTTGGCTTGGAGCTATTGTTCCTCTCTGAGAATGTACTGGGCCGAAGGAAGCTGCCTTACCCAAGGTTATACACTGTCCTTGGATAGCCCATATCCAATGCTTATCAAAGCAAGGCCCCTTCTGTCAAGGGCACTCCCAGCTCCAGCTCTGCTTGGATTTGCTGAAGCCTTTGCTGCCATTGTGCTGCAGTTTGTCTCCTCCCTCTTACCAACCCTTCTTTCTTCACTCCTTTACAGATAGTAGATAGTGTTCCTGAGATCACCACTAATAAATCTCCTGCATGCATATCTCTATCTCAAAATCTGTTTTCAGGGAGCCCACTTTTATACAGATTCCCACTAATCCTTATCACCCAAGGCTCCACCCCAATCCCCTGGGTCAGTTCTTTGCAGGCTAACACAGTTCCCTCCCATCCAAAGACCTGGAAATGAAGCCTATTTCAACCTTCTTGATTGCCAAAACATACTTTACCTCCCAGTAAAGATTCTTCCAACAAGATGTGTAGCTTCTTCTCCCATGCCAACAATAGGTTAAAGGAGGAGGAAGAATTTTCCAACATTTGAATCAGTTCCAGGAGAAAGCCTGTTGAGCTTCTCTGTTCGAAGCATCCTGTGCACACTTAAAAACTCCACATCTGCCTTGCCGGCTTTCTACACAAGGTGGACATACCCACACACCCAGGACTCAGTAGAAGAAAGAGGCACCCTGAGGTTGTCTGAAGCCATCTTTCTTGAGCCTCATCCATAGTTCTTGTCCCAGCTATCACTCTTATCATCAACTGGGGATGGCCTCTGGCCCCTGGGTTTGCTCTTGGGATAAAGATCTCCCAGGTAAGCTTGATTTGGCTTATCTTCTTACTTCAAAAACTACAAATTGCCTTGCAGAAGAATGCTGTCCTTCACCAATCTTTGGTAAACCAATCCCAACTCAATCACTTTGCTGACATCTTAAAAAGCCTAATTTGGACACAATCTTGAAACAGGTATCATAGACTTTATCCTACTTAATTTTGCATATAATCCTTGTTACAACCTTGCTAGGTCAGCACAACTGCACTTGGCAGCTGTGGAAACTTGGCTCAGAGGTAGAAAGAGACTTGCCCCAAATCATATAGTGCTTAAGTGGCAAAAATGGGCCTGTCTGTGGATCCAGTGCCTGTGTTCTCTTCACTTTGCCACCATTTTTCCCATATCAGGCTGCCTCCAAACTCAAAGCCAAAGATGGGGAAGGCGCCTTCTAGATATTTGATTTAGTAGGTGTTCAATAAATATTTGCTGACTGGAGATATATCCTGGAAGTTAGAGGTCAGAGTCTAGGCTCCTATCTATTCATGTCTAAGCTTAGTCAATTTATTTAACTTTCTCAATCTTATTTTATTTATTTTTTAATTCCATCTGAAAATATTGGGTCCTAACCCCTGCCCTACACATAATAGACACTATATCAATTAGGATGCTTTGGGCTGCAAGTAAAATACTCAACCATCTGTAAGAAATTAATAAAGACATTTATTTCTTTCACATAATAAGAGTCATGGAAATGGCATTTCCAGGTTAATTCAGTGGCTCAGCCAAGATCTTCTTCCAACCCCACATTTCCACTATTTTCAGTGAATTAGCCTTTTGTTCTTAGGCTTGGCACTCTTGTTCATAATATGACTGCCTGAGCTCCAGATATAATACAAACTAAGAAAAGTAAGGAAGAGGAAAGAGGCTTCTTCTTTAAGAACTCTCTTGGAAACCCCAAGCAGACTTCATCTTACATGTAGTTAGCCAGAACTCAGTCACATGGCACTCTAAACAAATCACTGGCAAAGAAATGGGATTGTCAGGAAGGGCTTAAGCCTCACATAAGATGTCTTATTAACTCCTTCAGACTGAAGGAGATGGCAAGTTTGGGAGTCAAACCTTGGCTCATATAACTCCAAAGATGTACTAGTAGTTATTGTTTGCTCAGAAGTCAGAGAGAGTCACTTCGGAAATCGCTTTTGAGTAATTACAAGAAAATGTTAAGTTAAAGTTTGGGTGAAGACACTAAAATACAAAAAATATATATATATATTGTATTTCAAAGAAAGTATGAGACCACATAAAGAATTTACAAAGAAGTCATCAATAAACAGGTTACTGACTCTTACACACCTTATCTACACTGATGGTACAAAAGGATGGGGACATCAGAAAGTAGGGGGATGTTTATAAGGAGGATTTCTTTAGAATGAGCTGTTCTGTGTATCCTTCTGCCCTGTTTTGTCTGCCTGCAAGCCAAGGAGGAGGGATTTTTTTCAGTGGAACACTCAGAGAACTTGATTTATGTCTTCTAAAGTTACAGGGGCACAGTAAACTGGTATTTGACATAAATCTGGAAAACTCTGAAAAGTTGGTATGGTAGATTGCAAAGTATGACCACAAATTCTTCTTATAAGAATATTTAAGTTTTTTTGCATTGTGATTTTTGTCACTTCCTCTGTCAAGACATGGAATCTACTTCCTTATCCCTTGAAGTAGGGATCTACTTCCTTATCCCTTGAAGTAGGGCTGGTCTTTGGACTTGCTTTGACCAATAAAGTATGACAATAGTGACATTATGTGACTAAAACATTTAAGCTTTAAGAGGTCTTGCAACTTCTACTGTTGTCTCTTGGGACAGCAGTCTCAGTGCACTGAGACTGCTAAATGGGAGGATGACAGACACTGGGGTGGGGAGAGAAAGAGAGGCACCCCAAGAAATGGCCAGCACCATTAGCCATATGAATAAGGCCCTCTTGAGTGTTCCAGCCTAGCCGACCCTTCAGTGAAAGCAGCTCATGAGTAAGCCCAAGGAGAGGAACTACCCAATCAACTCAAAGAACCATTAGAAATAATAAATCATTGCTATTTTAAGCTATTGTGTGAGTTGTTTGTTGCACAACAGTAGATAGTTAAAATACCAACAGGCTAGTCTAAGGCAAGGAGAGAGGTTGTAGCTGTCCTGTAATCTGCCTGCATTCTAGGATTTGTTGAGGAAAAAGAGGCACATGTGTTGACACAAAAGGAAGGAGATGTGATTATAACCGAAGTCGTTTAAAATACTGCTCCAGATAAGCAAATCTGTGTGGAGTGAGCTAACAAAGCAAAAAGTTAGAAAAATAAAAGATGGAGGGAGGGGGAAAAGGAGGGAGGAAAAATAAGAAAGAAGGAAGAAAGCCATGGGCTAAGGAAGGATAGGCCAACTTGAGAAAAATGTACCGCTCATCTCACAAGACACGCAATCATATGTGCCAGTGGCAGTTTCTGAAGAACTGACTAAAGCATTCTAAGTTCAAGATGTCAAACCATCCTAAAATTGTACCAGTCAAGTAAGAACTTTTCTATCCCCCTTATCCCTCCAGTGTCGCCTAGTTCATTCCTGGCAGGATAAGAAATAGCAGTTATCAATCTAGGAGAGGAGGAGAAATGCCAGATGAGGGGAAAGAGGAGAAAGGCCACTGTGAGCAGACAGACCAAAGCAAAGTCTAGCTAGGGAGAAGGGAAGATTTAATTTTAAATCAAGTTCAAAGTTTTAATTATTAGATGAAACTAGACACTGTAAATGATTCCACTGAGACTGCATTTTTTTTTACTTTAAAGGACCAAAATGTCGTGGAACTATACAAGTGTTCATCTAGGGCAGGGAAGGAATTTTCCCTAATTAAAAACTTTTAAAGGGCCAGAGGGAAATGAAAGACTGCTATTGGTTTTGCCTCATCCCTATTCAGACTCCTGCTTCCGGGGACCTTACACTAAAGGACTTAAGAAGGGCCATCTGTTGAGTAAGTGAATATGGTTGTAGACTGCATCAGCAATGTGATGGTTGCTGGGGAGGTTTCCGCTCCCCATAAATAACTCCTTTGTTAGAGTGGATGAAAGTCCACATTCTAGAGCAGTCATTTTTAGGCTCACCTTACTATCCTCAGCAGTCCTATTTTTAAAATACACAAGCTAGGATGAGCAACAAATCGGGTCATGGATGCATTAGTGTAAATTCATTTTAAAATACATTCCAGGGGACTGAAATAACAACCAGAGGTGCTGCAGGCAGGAGGAAAACATGCAGGAGTAGACAACTGAAGACAAAGCCCACAGCAGTTCTGCCTGGAGTACACGCTACACTTTAGGCCAGTGGTTCTCAACTTTTCATAAGAATTATCTTGGGAGCTTGAAAAAATGCAGATATGAGAGCTCACGCTCTAGAATTCTACTTTATCAGTTTGTTCTGGAGCCCAGGAATCTGAATTTCAACAAGCATTCAAGGTGATTTTATGGCAGTGGGTTCACAAACTACATTTTGGAGATACTACCTCAATATAAATGAGTAGGAGCAGAAGACCAAAGCCAGTCACAAAATTCTGATATAAATTTCTCCACAAAATATATTCTTGCAATGAATGAGGTAATATGGGGAAATTTTCAATGTTCTTAGAAAGAAACAGGTTGTCTACCATGCTTCCTCAGTGCTAAGTTGATTGTTACACCAACCACCAATTTGGATGAAAATTGGAGAAAAAAATTAAAAAACTAACCCATTAGAAGCACACATCTATTATTAGAATTTTGAATATGCAAAAAACTAAGTGTGAGAAAGACATTTATCAGACTGAACTTCAGTTAAAAATAAAAGATTTCTTATTGTCCCAAAATTCTAAAGTGAAAATGCCATTTTGTTAGCATAACCCATGAACCTCATTTTCCAGCTATTTTATCCTTTCACGTAGTTAACTGGCACTGAGTGAGTACTTATAGAGAACAACATATTATTTTCCTAGAAATGAGAAGAGTTTCTAGAAATTGTCCAGGCCTCTGCTTACACTAATGCAAGCTTCAGGTAAATCATTCCAGGAGGACAAATATAGCCAGCCTGTTCTTATAAGCTTTTGGGTTCGTAAAAGCTTTCCAAAACTTCCCATGGAATAATACTCATTACAAAGACTCTGGATGATATAGGTTCTAATACACAGGGCTCCTGGACAATATAATTAAAAACCAGGAAGAAGTAAACAGGCATCAAAGAGGGCCACATGCTACTTGTCATCATTCCCCAGAATTCCATCAACCTGGCAAGATGCACCAACTCTGGTCAACAACTAAGAAGCACCTCTAATTTCCATATGCAGAGACAGCTACGATTTAGCGGGAGCTACAGGAATTTTCTAAAACTTAAACACATTTTACCATACATCTTACAGAATGTTTTCAGAAAACTGAAAACCGAGGCTTTTATAACAGATTGATTCACATCTCAGAAAGTGGAAAAGAAAGGAAGTCATTTTGTCAACTAGTACAAGAAGAAAAAACAGCAGATAAATCTCTCTAGGCAGAGAAATTGTTGGTCCTATGAATTTAAATTCATAGACTAAAAATCTGTCAGCCTTTTCCAGATTCTTTCACAGCATCATGCTACTCCAACGTTTAAGCACTAATTGATTCATTTTATGTTTCATTGGATTTAAAGTCATTTTAGTCACTATTTTTAACTGTTTTCTCATTTATTTTCCTTCTCCCGCCATTTGCTTCAAGCCCCACATTAAATTATACATTCTCTCACATGTCTCATTATCTTACATTTTTTCTGTCATTCTGCAGCTGCTCTCCTACGTTCCTGCCTCAACTTTGTTTAGTGCCAAAGAGCTGTTTTTTCTAACACTTCAAAAACACATGGCATTTTTTATGGGCACAAGTACCTTCACTTCTGTCAAATAAAAAATTGATTCATAAGGAAAACATTTTAAGTATGTAGGTGTTTTAAAAAGAAGTGATAACTAATTTTTAAAAACTAAGTATGTCTGAGGAGAGAATAAAACTATCGCATAAAAAATGAACATAAATATCTTTGCTTTTAAGAGTATTTGAATAAGCATAGATTCCTCCAGTTACTTTTTTGTTAGTTTGTTTTTATCTTTTCCTGGATTACTTTTTAGAGTGTTCTCATTTATAAGATTCTAGACACCACGCATAAAGAGCAGACAACTTTTGCCCTAAGGCTGTCTCTACCTTGTGTGAAAAATGTTATGCTAACTTAAGAGGGAATCAAAGTTCTACACTGAAGCAGATATTTTTGGTGCCTTTCCCATATCTCCTGAAACTTTGCTAGCAATCAGATTTCAGAATTAGAATTGGTTTGCTTTGACAATGACACCAGCCTCACTGGTGAGTCCTGGAAAGAGGGTGGCTGCTTTCTAAGTCTTAAGTACTATCCTTCTCCCCATGTACATTTAATGTTGATAGTAGCAGCTATATCACAGATTTCACTACTTTTACAATGCACGGCAAAATGGAGCAGAGTGGCGCTCCACCCAGGTCTCCTCAGATCTCTTTCCACCATTTTTCTACATGAACCCTTTGGGTATGCTTTCACTTTCAACAGCCAGCACCCACCAGAGTCCCTTTGAATGCATCCCCAGGAGAAATTAGAAGTTTGGGGAACTGGGAAAAAAAGGGAACAGGGAAAATAAGGTGCCCTTACCAAGTAATGGGGAAACCCAGCTCCCCTGTCTCCTGTCATAACTACTCTGGGCACAACTAATACTCTAGAACTCCCCTGCATATAAAGCTGACAGACATTATGTAGGACTTTACCTGAGGTGGATCTCTGCTTATTCTCATCCTGCTCTCCATTCATTTACTGGTCTTCTCTGTGACACTTCCTTTAAAAATCATTGGCATAGAAATCTCTGTCTCAGGGTCTGCTTCTTGGAAACTCAAATTAAAACATCTGCTGAGACCCTTAAAATAAAAGTTTACAAGTGGCAAAGATTTGAATCATTGAATCACAGAATTATAGCATATCCAAACTGAGAGAGTCCCCTAGTTTTGTGTCACAGAGGTGATTAACTTGCGCAAGTTATCTGGGCTACAATACAGCAGGTAAGTCCAAGAACCCAGTCCTTCCAGCTAAACGATTGTTCTACCATTAGTGCTTGTTTTCTGAGCCTCCCATCATGATGACTGACTATATATACAGTTAGAGTTAAAACCAACTAATTCAATATTAAAATTTTTATTTCCAATATATCTCAGGGAAAGGCATAGATGTAAACTAAGTTCCAAATTAAATCTCAGGGTGCCTTCTTTCCTGTCTTTCTTTCTCTCTCTCTCTCTCTCAATCTCTCTCTCTCTCTCTCTCTCTCTCTTTCTCCCCCCCCCACTGCCCCCACCCTCTTCCCTCTTCTTTCTTCCCCTCTCCCTTCCTTCCTTCTCTTTTTTCTCTATCACATACATAACAAATAATACCAGTAAGGGAAGAATTTTGAATTGATTGAGAACACACACACCCACAGAGAAGTTTATTTACTTGCTGCCTCAGCACAAATGTCAATCAAAAAGAGCAATGCAGTCTCTTTTCCAGCATCAAACTTCCCTCTTTTCCAAGAGATCCCAAAGGATACAAGCCAATATTTCCCTCGTGCCTTCATAGTCAAAAGAAGAAGTGAGTACATACATATGAATGAGCCCGACTAGAATTACTTGTAAATAATGAAGGAAAACGCAACACTTACCTCCTCATCACATCTTCCCAGAGCACATGCCAAAAAGGCATATGCTTTTTAAGCATAATGTGAAGGGCACTGAAATTCTGCCTGGATCAACCTAATGCCCCTACCCAAAGATCTGCCAACTGTCTGAACTTCTCAATATTACAGTCACTCTTTTGGGCAAAGCACACTCTTCAAGGAGGCTCTGTAAAATATATAAATGAATTTCCTTGGAATGACAACAAATTAACTCATTATCAGCTTTTAATCCATTAGCAAGGATTCATTCCTCAGAGCAGGGCTCTAAAGACATAAAGACAAACAAGTTTTGAAGGATATAAGATTAGGAAAGCCCATCCAGATAAACTGTAGGACCTCTGAGGCTTCACAGCCAGAGTAAATACTAATTGGGTTGTGGGCTCCAGGAGGATGCACTAAGGACACTAGGCACCTAAGAAGATGTGGAGAAAGGCTACCTGGGTTCAAATCTGCCACATGCATGTCGTGTGACTTTGGGCAAAAGAGCTTAACTCCTTTAAATCTCCCAATCTCCTCATCTGTAGAATGGAAAAAATCATGGCATCTACACTACAGAGTAGTCAGTGCAGTTATGCATAGGGTAGCCTTAGGCTCATGCTTGGCATACAGTAAGCCTTCAAAACGTGTGAGCTATTTTTATTGCTGTTGATATTATTATTCTAATTACTTGGGAATAAAATGATGAAAGAGAAGATTATGAAAATGCTTTTAGAACAAATTTCAATTACCACAATTTTAAGTCTGTCCAGCACTATTTACCACAAAAAAAGGAAGAAAAATACAAAATAGTATAACAGAAATAACTAAACATACTAGCATACCAAAATACCCAATCACATCATCAGAACAAAGCATTATAATCTTGTTTCTTCTCTCTTCTCCTTTCCCTTTCCTTTTTTCTATCTCCCTGTTTTGTTTTACTTTATTATTAAAATGTCCTTTTGTTTGGCTTTGAAATGTAAGTGATATGTATAAGATAGAGATTTAAGACTAGCTACTAAATAGTTGGCTTTTCTATCTGCTTTTAAAATCATATTTATTCATTCATGGATTTGACAAATAATATGTGAGTCCTCTGTGCCAGGACCAGTGCTAAACAGGGCAGATGACTATCTATACCTGCAGAGGGCACATTCTAGATTACAGCTGCTCTGGAGTACACCTCTCAAGCTCTCTCCTTTCTTCCCAAAGGACACCTGGTGGATTTTACAAGAGATAAAATATCCCCTCTTGGAAGGAATGTTTTATAGTTTGACCTGGAGCATGTCAAGTGATAGGCATGCTTGCTCCTGGTTGGAATTCCTAAGCTGGACCAGGCTCCTGGGAGGCTTATTAAATTTTCAAAAATTCTAAGTTTCATTCTTCCTCAATTATGCCTCTGGGTTTAAGAGGTATTAACAGAGTAGCTTTTGGAAGTCAAACAAGGGAATTCTGAAATATAGATAGAAGTCAGGCCAAAGAGGAAGACATGAGAATACTAATCTCTGAAGCCTGTAAAAGAAGCCTGTTGAATATTAATTATCTTCACTAGAGTGTTTGTAATTGTTGATCTTGTATGGAATCTAATAGTTCCAATGAAAAATGTGTTAGGCCTTGAGTCCAAGGATATCATCATTATAAGTACATAAGTGCCTAGGACAATATAAATCTCTCTACGGTGCTGCTGCTGTGGCCTTTGATCCTTGATGTATTACTTACTTATTTATTGACTTATAAAAATGAGCTGTCGAGCTTCTCCTAAGAAGTCCAAGAGCACATGAACAAAATGTAGGAAATATACAACCACAGAAAATAAAACACGAAGTATAAACCAGAGCCCCTAATGTCCAGGGCACTCTGCCTAGGTGAGTAGGATAAATCAACAATATACTTTCTAGACACACCCCAAATGTCAACAAACAAAAACTCTATAAAACCCAAAGAAGGAAGTTATATAATAAGGGCTTATATGAGACATGATATACACTGGCAAAACCCTGATCTAAACATAATGAATTTATTTACATTTGGCCCTTCCTCAGAAACAGGCCTGAGACTCTCACCAGAAAGTATGAAGAGTATGATATCTTAAACACCAGCAGGGCCAGAGGTCGCGTACTTGGCTTGCAGCTTTTAGTATTATTTTAAGCCAATTAAAATAATTTGGTTCCACAGTGGAAAGATTCCATTAAATAATAGCTTTGTTCACTATGAGTGTGGGTTGTACAGTTCTTTATTGAGAAAGATAGAAGTGGAGAAACATAAAGGATAGAGATTTAATTCAGGGCGAAGACAGAGAGACTTGTCTGAAATCACCTCTGCTCAATGAACACAGAGAAGAAATCTGGTGAATTGTATCTGTACCATCAGCTATTTCAATTAGCACAGGTCAAAACATGAACATTTATTGTTATTAATTTTTCTCTATGACCTAAGATTGTAGAACACTGAACTTCTATTCTTAATATTGTCTAATCTTCAATCAGTATTTAACCACTCAGTGTCAAAAAGAATACACACACACACATACACAGAGAGAGAGAGAGAGAGAGAGAATTCTTCACTTTTCATTTTTAATCTCTGCTGAAACACAAAGGATTTCATGATTTCCCTGACTATGACTCCATTTCATTCTGCTAATGATAGTCCCTTGCCTGAAAGCCCATGATCCATTAACTTTGGTCTGCCATAGACAGCCAATTCACATTGGTTGACAAGGCCAAAAAAAATCAGGTTGAGTCCAGAAGGATCCTATTTAGCTGTTGGCACAGAATAATTTACCAGATAATTCCTAAACTCTCCACTTAAATTTGGCTGCACAGTTCAATGTTTTTGATCAAAAATACTGAAGTCTGCACACGGTAATCGAATACCCCAAATTCTTTGCAATCTGATGGGCTTTGAGATGTTAGGGTTGTAGCCCAGTAGATTAAGGCAATAATTTGGTAACCCACATATTGGGTTGACTTGAACTTTGAATGTGGCACAAGTGCCGTGTCACTCTAAGAAGGCCACCTTAGAAAGGGAGTACACATCAGAATGACTTAGCTTTCTTACTGGTCCCACTTTTTCTGTTGTTCCTATAGCTCCGAAGCTCTTGCAGAAAGTCCCAGCACTTTTTCCTGCTCAGCTTATAAAGGAAAGTCACTAAAATCTATAGTACTATCATAAAGGGCTCCATCGTATCTTCCATGAGCTATTCAGTTAAAATGCTCTTACCTGATCCCCATTTGAGGTATTGATGAAGCTTTGCTTGCTGCTCTTGTTCTGCCTCGGAAAAGAGGAAAGAGCCAAACCCCAAAGTTATGCAGTTTTACACTTAATTCATGAATTGACTTCAGTATGGTAGATGATCATTACCCCGAAAGGAGGAAAGCCATCCAAGTCTTTTCTGGGTGGACTGGTTGACTCATGCACACATACTTCAGCTTCTGCTCTAACCCTCCCTATGCCTATTCTAATGCCTATCAGTGTGCCTATTCTATAAATTACTAACTTAGCAGAAGAGCAGGTTTTCTAAATGTATCCATTATAATAATATTTCATCCCCTCAGAGAGAAAATCCTAATTCTCTATAGTCCTCAAACAAGCCTCTCATCACAATACTTGTTTTTCCATCTGCCTAACGTGCATGTACACATAACTCTGAGACGTATATTGTGATCTTCACATCACTGTCTCCAAAGAGTAGCTACATTCATAAAGATCTATCACCATAAATTACACATGCTTTGTGCCTTCTCAACATGGATTCTAATCAGGGATTCTGCAAGAAAAAGATGGTACAAAGGGGCTAACTGAAGAAAGTTTAATAATGCGCTATTTACAAAAGTGTGGACCAGATTAAAGCTATCAATGAGGGATGGTGAAACATGCAAGAACTAGCTACAGTAGAAAGCTTTTATCTCCTCTATACTTGCTAAGACTAAAAGAGGATTGTGTTATCCAGTGAAAGCCAGAGCCATAAGAATAAGAGCAGGACTACCTAACTAAAACAACTGTGACTACAGGTAAAGAAAGACAGCCAGTGCTCAAACCAGGTAAGAAGACGTTGAGAAAATAAAACTCCACACTCTCTTATCTTCTATCTGCTAATCACCAGATAGCTGAACTCAAATGGAAAACAGAGGCAGGAGAATTTAGGTGGAAAAGTCCATTAAGAATTCATGCTCTAGGGGAACAGCTGGACAGACAAGGGTATAGAATAAATTTGAAGAGGGAAATGAACAGTAGGAGGATGGGGAACTTCAACAAAGATATAAAAAACATAAAAATGGAAATGGAAATTATAAAAGGGAACCAGTCTGAAATGAAGAAAACAATATCCAAGATG
This sequence comes from Pteropus vampyrus, assembly GCF_000151845.1. NCBI lineage: Eukaryota > Metazoa > Chordata > Mammalia > Chiroptera > Pteropodidae > Pteropus > Pteropus vampyrus. The sequence goes on from NW_011889312.1 coordinate 987,788, forward strand.
AGAAATATATTCAATGGAATAAACAAAAGAATAAACAAAGTGAATAAAGAAAAGGATCAGATGACCTATCTAGAGGATAGGAAAGCCAAGGACACTTAATCGGAATGGCAAAAAAAAAGATGCCAAGACTATAAAAATAATTTAAGGAGCATATGGGACACTATTAAGGGTTCAAATATCTGTCTGATGGGCGTACTTGAAGAAAATCAAGATGTTGAACAGCTGTTTGAAGAAATAATGATGGAAAACTTCCCTAACCTGTTGAAGGAAATGGACATAAAACCCCAGGAAGCTCAGAGAATCCCAAATATCAGGGATCCAAAGAGGCCCACACCAAAGCACATCATAATGAAAATGCCAAAGTTTAAATACAAAGAAAGAATACTAAAAGCAAAAAGAAAAAAACAGATAGTTACCTATAAGGGAACACCCATAGACTGGCAGCTGATTTCTCGAAAGAAACTGTGCAGGACAGAAAGGCTTGGCAAAAAAAATATCTGACGTAATGAAAACCCAGGATCTACAACCAAGATTACTTTATCCAGCAAAGCTATCATTTAGAGTCGAAGGACAGTAAACGAGCTTCCCAGGAAAAAAAAAAAAAGCTAAAGGAATTTATCTCCACCAAGCCAGTATTACAGAAAATGTTGGAGGGACTTCTTTAAGAAGAAAAAACATGTATCAAAAACAGGAATAAAGAATGGTAACAACTACATTCCTATCATTAAGTACCTCAAATGGAAAAGATTTAAGTGCTCCAACCAAAAGATAGAGTGGCTGAATGGATAAGAAAACAGGACCCCTACAAATGCTGCCTACAAGAAGCTCACTTCAGATTAAAAGACACAGATTAAAAGGAAGGGGATGGAAAAACATATTGCTTTGATGGACCTAGAAGGTATTTAAGTCAGACAGAGAAAGATAAATACTATATGATTTCACTTATATGTGGTAACTAAGGAATAAAAAGAACAAACTAATCAAAAACAGACTCACAAATATAGTGGACAATTTGGTGATGGACAGAAGGGAGGGGAGTTTGGGGGGCTGGGAGAATGGGGTGAAGGATTAAAGTACAAATTAGTAGCTGATGGATGGACATGGAGTTGGGGATCACGGCATAGGGAATGCAGTTAGCATTAATATGTTGGTTAGGTGGAGGGCCAGGGGAGGGAGGGAGCAATTGGGGGAATAGATTTACGAACTATATAGATGTCTAACCAATGTACTGTATACTTAAAACTAATTTAAATAAATAATTTCTTTTAAAAGAAAATGAACAGTAATTAGCATTTTATATCAAAAGGCCCTTACTGGAGGATCAAGATCCTCTGAGCCCAAAAAGTAAACCACATCAAGTTTTAGGGTCTCAGGAGCTGAGGATAGGGCAAGAGGAAATCCCATTCCATGCGCCTGAGGTTGAAAAGAGCCAAAAGAATGAGTTTCGACCATGAAGGCTTCCAGAGCTCGGGAAAGCAAGGTTAGAAGCTACATCCAAGAATAGCAAACGAGTCAAAACTGGAAGATAAGTAAAATATCAGGTGCCAAGCTGGAACATGGCAAAATCAAAAGCAAGATGACTTTGGCCATAGGCTAACAAGTCTATGGCTTCTCTGTATCAAAAGATACCAGAAGAAAAAAGTGAAGATTAATGTGACACTAAGAACAGAGCATAACACCAAAAAAGCACAAAGAAGGAAAGAGCTAGATGAAAAGCTAAAGTTCAAGATGCCACAAATTATATAACATGCTTCCTTCGGCGATCAGTCAGAAAACACAAAAATAAAGGTGACAAGGTCATGGAGTGGATAACAGTATAGTATTGATGTGGTATGCGCTGACTTTATCTCTTTAAAATGAACTGTACCAAAACATAAAAGGACAGTGCACTGAAAAACATCATACAATCTAGCAGATTCTTCTAATCTATCTAGAACCACCCCCCATCCATTATGATAATATACCAGATAAAAAATAATGCCATTCACCTTCACTTCCAATGGAGAACAATTTGCATTTATAAAAACACAATTGGTGAGTGTCTCTGAAAAGAGAACAAACATTGTACATAGAAGACAAATCACTAGAACAATTTCCTTCGTGGCTGAAACCTGGGCATCAAGATGGGCCATATCCTTCTATACTTTTCACGGTTTATCATGGAAAACTGAAGAACCATTTCGTAAAGTGCTGGTTGTTTGAAGTAGATGCAGGGCAGAAGGAGACAGGAAAGTATAAACAGAGAGCAAAAACCAGCTACAGAGGTCAGGGTGGAACATGATAAAACAGTCATTCCCACATGCCAAACGGGAACAAAACCAGGAGCTCTCAGTTTAGTGGCTGAGTCAGTGGAGGAATCTGGTAAGAAGCAATGGTGCAGGCAGGAAAAATAAATAAATGAATACAGAGAAACTCGGCAGTGGTGGTCTAAGATTGAAGTCCAATGGACAATAAACTGACCCCAAAAGGGGCTTTCTGTGCTGAGCCCAGCCTCTCAGGTCAGCTTGTTCCCAGCTTAATCCTACTGTTCTCATGGACAGTCGCCTGAGTTTGCCACTATTTAGCTACATTTTCAGCTAGGAGGCTGTGGCTGATTTCTAAAGTATAAGATGCTAAAGTTGACATAGGGTGGTGGCTATGAGAATATAAAAAGAGAAATGGATATAAAAGATACGGCAAAGTTTCAGTGATATGTCAGAATACAGATAGCCAGACACAAATTTCAGCAGTAAAGAAAGACAGGAAGGAAGGGAGCGAGGGAAGGAGGGAGGAAAGAAAGAAGGAAGGAAGAGATCTGTTCAGTGAATTCCGGCCTAAAACAAATAGAGACAGCAGAGAATCAGATGCCATCCCTTCACCAAATTTAATAACTCTTTCCCTTTGCAGTTCCTTCTTTATCTTATTTCATGAGCTTGTGTATGCCAAGGTGCTTTGAGAGTATTAGGTGCTATGAGAGTATTAGCTGCTAACAAATGCTTGCCTTTCTTATTCTCATATTCGAGCATAAGAACAAAGTAAGGTTATAAGAAAAGGAAATGGCATTTATGAAAAATAGTGCTAAGTGAAACCTAGAGTACTACTGGATTTTGTCATCAATTCACAAAATACATTCTTTTGTGTTACATATAATAGATATAATATAATGAGTTGAATGATATCATAAAGAGATTGATCATGAAAAGCAACTAAATTCATAATATGAAAAAGTTATGCTTTGGTGTTTGTTTTTATTCCCTTGAATTGGGCACTTAAATTCAAAGAGAAAGACTGACAAATTTTTACAGAAGCCATGTGTCAAAGCAAAACAAAACAAAACAGCATTATACTAACAAAAATATGATATTGCTCTTTGGGGAGAAAAAGTAGTTAAATGCTTCTTCCATATTTCTTTACCCAATATGTGGCTCAAAACACAAATGAGAAGTGCTCTGAGAATAAACTAATGTGAAAGTATAGGAGAAAAATCCCAAATATTTTCCAGCTCTTCCTTTGGGAATAATTAGGAGCCAATGTGGTAAAGAGAGGTGGCCTCATCCCAGCACACTACTGTGAAGAGCAATACAAAATCAGAGCCAAAATGGGGCACCAGGTGACCCTGCAGAGGTCAATAGCTTTTGTTGTCCCAGGTATCTATGTAGCAGAGATGATATAAACTGACAATGAATCTCTTTGTACTGGAAATTAAACCGGAAATCTCAAGACTGTGTTTTCAGTGTTTCTTGGCTTTCGTTCTCTTAGAAATCCTGCCACATTTCAGTATTTTCATTCTTGTCCTGGATGAAATCAGAAAGCAGAGAGGCACTTGAGAATACTGTTTTTAAACAAAAGTAAACATTTCCAAGTGAGTTTTGGTCTCTGTTTAGTATTTTTGCGACCCAATTACTAAGCTTAAATGCTCTACAGATGTCATATTTCTTTGTGGCACAAGTTTATTGAACCAAGATGGTTAATATTAATAAGAATATTAATATGTGCCTGTAAGGTATTTAATAAGCATTTCATATCATACTTTTCAATGCTTGGTCAAGAATTGTGCAAACAGTGGTCTTTGGTTTTGTCTTTTATTTTCCATGGTGACTGCTGAGAACTCCCATGAATAATTTATGTGTTTGGACACCTAGGGCAAAGTTTATTCTCATTTTTTCCTCAACATTTGGGTGAAAGCTATGTAGGCAGCAATTTTTCTGAACCAACTTTATCATTCAGCAAACGAATTATTCAATAGAAAGCTGGGAATTTTCTAAAATGTATTGATCCTTTTAAGTCAAAAAGATCCAACTAATTCCAAGAGAACAGCTTTGGAATGAAGAGGACAGTTCTTGGATTATCTTCCTACCAATACCTTACTAGGTATATTTTTGTGGTCAGATCCAACTTCTATTAATAATATCACCACTGAAAGATATTGGTCACTCTATCACCTGGATCCATGCTGCAGAAGAATTGTTATTTGGCTGTTACAACCGACACCCAAAAGAGGGGCTCAGTCTATTAAAGGACAAATGGAAAACGATTACACTCTCAGAGCAACTATCTACATGACCTTAGGCACTTTTTGAAATTTTCTCTGTTCTTGCTTTTTTCCCATCTATACTTCTTTAAGGATTACTGCTTGCAGAGTAATTTACTTACTAGAGTAAAATCGTTATTTAGAATCCTTATTATTATTGTATCTTTGTTTCATGGTATGACCAAGAATTAATACCTCTGTTTTTATAATGTGCTCTTCAGTGGCTAGGAAAGAACATGTGACCGTGGTATGTCATTATAATACTTTCTCTTTTTTCTAAAGCTTTTTCATTAAAGATAGCAGAAACTCCCCAATTTCAAAACCAGTCATCTGGATTCAGGAAAAGGCACAGAAGTGCTATTTGTCCATGATTTTTGCAATGCTGTTACCAGCAAACTGACTGGCTCCCGGAGCAACTGCATAAGTTACCACAGTATAGAAACTGGGATAACATCTTCAAGATCACCTAAAAGTTACCAACTGGCAAAAATAATCTTTGGATTTTGTTTGTTCTCTGCCCACATGTCTACCTGCTGATATCAAAAAAGACTATCCTATGGAAACTTTTAGCAACTTGGTGCTATAAAGATGCATTAGGCAGAAACAGAATAAAATAAACGAGCTATATCTAGAAAGTTAACAGCTACTGACTGCCATCATTTTGGGGCTCCTCATTCTAGCCTATGGAGAGATCTCTAGTACACATGTTTCACATCTAGGCAAAGTAGTAACTCTTTCTTAACAGAACTTGTGAACTCTCTCCAAGTCCACACAAATAGCTTCAAAAATGTGTCCTGCTTAATCAGGTCTAAGAATTTGGAGGAAGTAATACAAAATTGCTCTGACTAAAATTTAAAAAATGGTATGCTTGGTAGTTAAACATTAACAGAGAGATTACCATAAAAGAGAATCACCCTTTACTATAGTCAGTAAAATCAGAGAGGCAAATAGAATTTGGTTAAAACTTTGACTTTCAAAACTTTGTTGTAAAATGAAATAGAGCACTCTTTCCAAAATGTCTCCTAATACCATATTAGTTGGTAAAAAGATTAGGCAGGCTTCCTGGCCAAATTCAACAAGGGAACACTAATTGCAAGTAATCCAATGACAAGCCATGTATAATAGTTTCAGAACGTAAAAAAGAATAAACATGAGCTATGACTAAACATTGTAGACTTAAGGCAGAAATGTTTAGTTTCATTGTAGTAGAGGATTTCCGGATGTTAATTCAACCCAACGGATCTGCTGAAACTGATTAGAAAAGATGGTAGTGGCAGTTGTAGTGGCAGAATTCAGAATTCCACAGTGCTGACTGTACAACATCAATTCTGTTCCTAACGAAACCAAACTGCTTTTATCTGCCTAATTTCTTTCCTATTACTTTTGACTCTTGATGACAAATATGTAAGGAATGGTGCCAAAATCCAGTTGGCACTTCATTATCTGAACTTGTTTCATGATGCCTAAGATTTAAAGTATTTGACTTTGTTATAGTAAAAAACAAAAATTGTGACTAAAACTCATGGAAATGTTAGGATAACATGAAGATTGATAAACTGAAGGCTAAAAATAATCACTAACCCGGTCTTACTTTTTGCCTGTGCTACCAATTCAATGAGTGCTAGGAAAGTTATTTAATCTTTCTTAAAACTTATTTTAGTGATTAAGCAAAAGTAATAATGTTTACCTGGAAATTTGCTAATGAAATAGCTAATAAATGTGAGAACTAAAGATATTTCCACAACTCAAGTGCTATTATATAGTTGCACATAACTAGTAAAAGAGATAAGAAGCATGAATAATTCAATACATTAATCTAAAAAGTGTCTACATTAATAAGCTTTGATATGTATTTCAAATTTTTCACTTAATCAGTGACCTATATACTTATATGACCAAACACATAGTTATACAAAAAAGCACATAATCACACCCTCCAATAACCAGCTCTTTTTATCCAACCCTACAGTTACTAGGTCCAAGACCTAACTCGACAGCAAGGAGAAGAAGATTTATGCATTGTCCACTGAGCATTATAGAACTGACTTAAATTTTTAACCTTTTATTAAAGAAAGTTTTAAATTCTAAAAAACTGTAGACAGAATTCATATTGAACTCACATGTACAGAGGATGCAGCTTCAACAATTATCAACTCATGGTTAATCTTAGGTGACCCATATTCCCATGTACTTCTCCCTTCCATATTATTTCAAAGCAAACCTCAGAT
>NW_011889312.1:998655-1002459 GCF_000151845.1 Pteropus vampyrus
TCTTTGAATAATTAGAAAAGTTTGGTATAATTGATAAATTTATGTTTGTCTGTTCTAAATCTGAACACCAAGATAATCAGTCAAAACTTGCTCCTTTTCTTCAAGAATATCAGCAATTCTTGTTTTTTACTAATATCCCTACGTATCTGACCTTATTATTACAATAGGATACTTTATTCTTACATTTTGCACTCAAAATTTTCCCAATTGTTCTTGGGTCATATTGCCATTTACTACTATGGCTAGATAATTACAGAGATTTGAATGGCCTGCGCCTGTGGATTCAGCACTTTGGTTCCCTGGGAGATACTTTAAGACAATCTTTAGGTCATTTAAACCAAAACAAATCCACAAACAATGACAACTATTCACAAATAATGCAAATAACTAATTCATTTCATTCCACTTCTTGGCTATAGTAGTCCAGGTCATTTTCATTTTCAGATAACAAGACTAACAAACTTTTGCAATAGTTTAATTTATGCAGAAATATTTTTAATGTAAACATGTAACAGCTGATTGAAATATAATCAATAGGGGAAAATGTCCTCACCAGTTAATGAATTATATGCCGATTATTTTTCCCTGTGCTGTTCTAAAAATTTCAGTGCATTAACAGCATGTAGTCAAATGTCTTAGGGTTACATGAAACAAAAACCTAATTAAGCTCACTAAAAATTAAATCAAAGAGTGAAGAAGGTGTGATGGAGGGGAAACAGGACATCCTGTTAGGAACACAGAGCTCTCCCAGAAATAAAATTCAGCTGGGTTAGATGGGTCTGGCTCTCCTGACTTTTCAGAGACTAAATTGGCTCCTCCTTCCCTTCCCTTCTTTCCTGCCTCTAGGGTTTCATGTTTCTGACATCTGCTCCATTCTCTTCTATGAAAAATGACTTCTTCTGGAAGACCCTTGAATTTGCATCCTTCACTATGTGGTCCTTCATGGGTAGGCTTGGCCTGCTATGCCACAGATCCGGAGCCTGACCTTTAAGTCCAGCTCCCTACCATTGTCTGGATTACCCAGAGTTCCAACACTTCCTGGGTGAAATCACTCCTACATTTACTCACTTAGGAAGAAAACAGTCTTGGGCTATCTACCACAGACCAATAATACAGTAGGGGCTGGAAATTTAGAAACCATTGAGGTAGTTCCCATTCAAGGAGAAAATGAACCAATGATTAAGATTCAAATGACATTGTCTGTATGGCAGCTTTAGTGGTTTAGTAACTATCAGGGCACTGAATGGGGACCCTTGACAGCCTGTTCTTCTATAGTTTAGTGTAACCTGTGCATAGATCTGTAATAGCTCGTTTAACTGTTTACATATCTGTCTCCCATAGACTGAAAGAACCAGCAGAGCAAAGACCAAGATTTACTCTTTATATCTTCAGTGGCAACAATATTTGATGAATAAATAATAAATTAAGTGGTTCTTGAACTGAAACATCAAACACAAGCAGAAACCAAGGCCTTACAATAGGAAGGCACACACAATCCATACAAGGGACACACCTGGAGTACCTGGCTCAGGTGACAAAGGAGACGGTGCCACTGGGCCCCAAAGGACACCTACTACAAAAGGACACTCTACTAAAACCAGGAGACATAGCAGCCCTACCTAATACATTGAAACAAATACAGAAAGGCAGCCAAAGTGAGGATACAAAGAAACATGTCCCAAATGAAAGATCAGAACAAATCTTCTACAACAAGAGAAGGACCCACGTAATCTACTTCTGGGTATTTATCCGAAGAAACTCAAAACACTACTTCAAAGGGACATGTGAATTCATATATATATATATATATATATTCATTGCAGCATTATTTACAGTGGCCGAGATATGAAGGCAACCCAGGTGTCCATCACTGGATGAATGGATAAAGAGGTGGTGCATATATACAATGGAATATTACTCGGCCATAAAAAAAATAATAAAATCTTGCCATCTGCAACAACATGGATGGACCTAGAGGGTACAGTGCTGAGTAGAGTAAGTCAGACAGGGAAAGACAAATGCTATATGATTTCACTTATATGTGAAATATAAAGAGCAAAATAAACAAAACAGAAATAAACTCAGATACAGAGAACATTTTGATGATAGTCAGATGGGAGGGGGTTTGAGAGGTGGGCATAAAAGGGGAAGGGATTAAGAAGTACAAATTGATAGTTACTAAATAGTCATCGGGATGTAAAGTATAGCTTAAAGAATATAGTCAATAATATCATAATAACCATGTATGGTGTCAGATGGGTACCAGCTTTATAGGGTGATCACCTTTGTAAGTTACATAAATGTCTAATCACTTTGTTATACACCTGAAACAAATATAATATTGTTGTCAACTATAATTGAAAAATTAAAAAAAATTGTTATAAAAAAACACAAGAAGAAAATGGATTTTTAAAAAAGTAGGTGGAGGCATCTTACAATTGCAGGTAGCCAGGTTTCAGAGACATGATAGACCACAGTACATTTGAGGCACTGCAAGCAATTCAGAGGCTAGGACTTACAGGCTCATTGGAGAATGGAGGACAAGGGGGCTGAGATGTTGACAGGGGCCAACTTGCAAAGGGCTTTAAAAGCCTCAATAAGAAGTTTTAACTTTGTAGCAAGGGCAATGCAAGCCTTGAAAGAATTTAATACTGACCAAAGCATAAGTATATTTTCTGAAGTGTATTCTGGCAGCCACATGCAGATGGGTTGCAGTGACGAAGCACAGTGTCAGGAAAATGACTTCAGAACCTCTTGCAAAATACAGGTTAAAATGGATCAGTCACATCACCTGTGGTCCAGACCACAGCCCCATCCTCCAGCATAATCTAATACAGCTCCAATGGTAAGTGTTCTCCCTTACTTCACATGCCGTTAAGATTCCTATTTCTTGAGAAGTGGCATCTACATCAGAATAACACAATTTCCTTCTCTCACATGCTTCTTGATCTTTCCTTGGAAAATCTCTTGGATTTTTATCACCTAAAATCCCATCTTAATATAGAATTTCCTTCATAGACCGCTCCTTGGAGGTCTTGGAAGAGAAGGCCATCTAGCCTGCACTCCTGGAATGGTCTTGCTGTTTCTATTCCCACTTTGCTTGGGACACAAAAGTAAACACATACAGACAATTAAATCAAAATTTGTAATTCTCACACTGAATGTAAGACTGTAAGGATGTTCATCACTGTATGAAATCTGTCCTTTCCCATACAAATTTGCACCTCAGTGGGAAAGTAAAATTCAACTGTATTTTACATCATCCCTCCCTTGAGGCAATTGTCTTCGTTATGATTTTTTTAACATGAAATATTTTATCACAAAGAATCTTTGGGCTTTCCTGACACTGACACCAAATTCTGTCCTCAATTATGCCTGTATTCACCAACTAAGTCACACATACTATCCTCCATTTGAATAAGTCACCAGATATGACTGTATTGAAGAAAGAGCCCCTAACTTGGCATAACACCCAGCTCTTGCAGCCTATGTAGCCTTGAATGTTTTTTGGTGTGGCCCCTCAGCATCAACTTTCTCATTTGTAAAAAAAAAAAAAAGAAGAAGAAGAAGAAGAAAGATATGTATTGATTCTAAATGATAGTCTTTAGCATCCCTTCTGACTCTGATTCTATAAGTGCTCAAATAAAACATGAGAAACAAAATGGCACAGGCCTTGATGTTGCATGTGAGGAAAAGCAGAGTTCTTGCCTGAAACTATACCTACAAAAAGTTCATCCGAGGATTCCCCCAAAGGTTTACCTTATTAGGTGCTGAAAAACTGCAAACACGTCAGAATCCAAACCA
>NW_011889312.1:1002509-1008144 GCF_000151845.1 Pteropus vampyrus
GCCTTGAAAGAATTTAATACTGACCAAAGCATAAGTATATTTTCTGAAGTGTATTCTGGCAGCCACATGCAGATGGGTTGCAGTGACGAAGCACAGTGTCAGGAAAATGACTTCAGAACCTCTTGCAAAATACAGGTTAAAATGGATCAGTCACATCACCTGTGGTCCAGACCACAGCCCCATCCTCCAGCATAATCTAATACAGCTCCAATGGTAAGTGTTCTCCCTTACTTCACATGCCGTTAAGATTCCTATTTCTTGAGAAGTGGCATCTACATCAGAATAACACAATTTCCTTCTCTCACATGCTTCTTGATCTTTCCTTGGAAAATCTCTTGGATTTTTATCACCTAAAATCCCATCTTAATATAGAATTTCCTTCATAGACCGCTCCTTGGAGGTCTTGGAAGAGAAGGCCATCTAGCCTGCACTCCTGGAATGGTCTTGCTGTTTCTATTCCCACTTTGCTTGGGACACAAAAGTAAACACATACAGACAATTAAATCAAAATTTGTAATTCTCACACTGAATGTAAGACTGTAAGGATGTTCATCACTGTATGAAATCTGTCCTTTCCCATACAAATTTGCACCTCAGTGGGAAAGTAAAATTCAACTGTATTTTACATCATCCCTCCCTTGAGGCAATTGTCTTCGTTATGATTTTTTTAACATGAAATATTTTATCACAAAGAATCTTTGGGCTTTCCTGACACTGACACCAAATTCTGTCCTCAATTATGCCTGTATTCACCAACTAAGTCACACATACTATCCTCCATTTGAATAAGTCACCAGATATGACTGTGAGCCCCTAACTTGGCATAACACCCAGCTCTTGCAGCCTATGTAGCCTTGAATGTTTTTTGGTGTGGCCCCTCAGCATCAACTTTCTCATTTGTAAAAAAAAAAAAAAGAAGAAGAAGAAGAAGAAAGATATGTATTGATTCTAAATGATAGTCTTTAGCATCCCTTCTGACTCTGATTCTATAAGTGCTCAAATAAAACATGAGAAACAAAATGGCACAGGCCTTGATGTTGCATGTGAGGAAAAGCAGAGTTCTTGCCTGAAACTATACCTACAAAAAGTTCATCCGAGGATTCCCCCAAAGGTTTACCTTATTAGGTGCTGAAAAACTGCAAACACGTCAGAATCCAAACCATGATAATAACAACAAAAAATGTTCTCCTAAAAACCGGTATGCCTATGCTTCCTTTTTAGTCAAAGTAATTAGGCAGAATTATCCATATCCTTTCCCTTCTCTTTGTCTTTATTTATATTTACTTTTTCATATTTTCTATTTTTAATAGATAATGTATATTATACAAAGTCTCATATAGTATTCAGTGAAATATAAGTCTCCCTTCTTCTATCTCCCTCCCCTTTACCCAGTTTGTCCGCCTAAGGCAACCACTGTTCCCATTCAGAATTACTTTTACTATTAGATATCATCAGAAGTTTTTTTATTAATGCAGAAGGAATTCCTAGTCGCATTAATGGTGCCTCCATTTGAGCAGGTGATTATGGTAAACACATAAGGCATGTGGGCCTATTTGTTTGCTCTAGCTCCTACTTAACTATTTCCTTTGGCTTGAGTGCTTTGCAGTAAGTCGAAGGTCAAAGTCTAGCTGAGTCAACGTACAACAGTGACACAGCAACACATTTAAGCCATCTGGTAAGCAACGCAGCCAGGCAGGAAGAGTTAAGAATGAGAATTTCAAAATTATTCTTTACTCTAACCACAGTTCTTTAGAATCAATGGCACCTGCTTGAAAAATACAAACTTTAACAAGGGCCACTGACTCAGAAAGTTTTACCTCCCAGAAGAACTTGGGGGACCCAATTGTAAGTCTATAGAAATCACTGGGAATCTTCCAGTAAGAAAACTGGTTTTCTTAAAAGTAGCTCATTGGGTTTTTACTAGAGAAAAAGAGTAGCTCATTGGGTTTTTACTAGACTGCAAGAACTTTGTAGACTATAATCTAATGTTAAAATAACATGAAAAGGGACTGTTCCAACTTAGTGGAGACCAATTAAGAGCCAAAGCCCATCAAAAGCCAATCAACACCAGGGGAAGTACAGGAATTCCAACAGAAAGGGCAATAAAACTGGATAATATAATTTAGAGACAGTCTATTGCATCCCTTAGCACCTACTCTCTGACAGTGTAAATGACATCCCTTCAGGGAAAGAATTTTCTACCTAAGAAGAAACATAAAAAACTGAACTTTAAAGATGAAGCCAAAAAATGATACAATATAATGCAATGAAACAAGCCTTCAAAAGCTTGCATTGTTAATATTTTGGCATTGCTTTTCTGATGGGCTGAAACACATTATAAATAAAGCAAGTCTAGATGATGCAAGAGGATGCAACTGATCAAATGCAAATTTCAAGTCATGTTTGTTTCCATTACATCTACAATGCCAGTTTTAGAGATTATTTTTCAGTCTTTATTAGGGCAATCTAAAGACATTAGATTTTCTTTCTATTGCAGTGGTTTACAACAAAAACTCTTTTAATGGATATTAGTATCGGATATTAAAGAGGAGATAATAAGAAAACATGAGGTTCAATGATGAGATCCAAAAAATGTTTGCATAATTTAAGTTTTATTGACTCCAAGTGTTGAAATGAATAACATTTGATATGCTCCAAACACTCACTAACAACCTCACCATTGCCTTGCCAACTATGAACATCAAGTAGACTGTTCTCCAAGGAGCTCATATAATCTTTCCATTCTCTTTTCCTTGATTGTATTTCCCCCAGGGTTGTATTCATGCACAAGAAATCAAGTGGAAAGAATATTCCTAGTCCCCCTCCCAGGAGAATTATATGTCCCATTTACTTGGAACAGAATGGACATGCAGTGAAATCCTGAGGTGACCCTCATACCTTAGAAATTTAGAAGCTTGAAGATATACTAGCCTGAGTTGCTGAAGGTCCTAGAGAAATTTAACTGAATTGAGGCCTGTTGATAGATTTAATAATTTTGTTGGATCTCTTAAAAAGAGAACTATTACTTATAGAAAGTTATTTAAGAAGGAAGGAAAGAAGGAAAGAGGGAGGGAGGAAGAGACAGAGAGAGAGAGGAAGGGAGAGGGAGGGAGGGAAAGAGGAAGTCATTTAGAACTTTACAATGCACTTCTTTTGTTAAATGATTTATACAGGTCAACCTAGTGGGCCTCTAGATTAGTTTTACTGATGTACAGAATCTTTAGTCCTGGAAAACTTAAATATCATCATCCAATACTATTACTGATCACTGTCTTTAAAACATTTCTGCCATGATCAAGAGTAAGAAATATGTTTTACATAATAACCCAGACCACATAGACATACATTTATACATATATATCTAAAACAAAATTTCACGTAATTTCATCACAATGTGAAATGTATTCTGATATTTTCTATTATATATATAAGCAGTCGATTCTATAAAGTGTTCTATAATGTCACCATGAACACTGAATTAGTGAACATTAAACATTGCTTCCAGGGTGAATACAAAGTTACAATCCTTTTTGTCTCTGGTCACAATATTTTCATCAACCTATCAATGCATTACCTTATTTTATGTATGTTTGTGTTAAAAGACATCTAATTCAACATATATTGTTGACTCCTTAACATTGAACTCGTGGCATATAGCACTATGACTCATGACTGAACAAAGCTCATTTTAACATACATATTTTCTCCATAAGACACACCACAGCCTTCTTGCATTCAGGAACACTAGACAGCACTCTAGTTTGGGGGCCATTTGAAACATCAAACTCACCAACAAAAATGCAAAAAACAAGGCACTAAATAGACTGCAAAAGGATACTTGTTTATAGTATGAGAGCTGAAATGAAAAGGTAGAGTATAAAGGTAGACTACTGCTTTGTTCGTTCTCAGCTAGCAATGGCAGATTCAAAACTTTTGATGCTCTCTACATGTCTGCAAAGGACTGAAAAAGCAGCATTAATATTGGTTTCATGGTTACAAATAAATTTTAGGGAGTAGTTGAGTTCGCAAATACAGAATCCACAAATAATGAGGACCAACTGTAAATACATGTGTGGGCATGTCTGTGTGTATACATGTATATCCCAATTCTATAATTTTATGACAAACTAATGGTTTTTGATTGGCAGCCTGAAAAACCCTACAATAAAATAGCAATTGAATGTCAGGATTGTGACTTGACCATCATTTTATCTCCTTATTTGAATCAGTGAAAAAATTATCAATACTAAGGATCTCATTAAACAAGACTACTTATATCAGAATAATGTAGAGATCATGAAATCAGCAATGCATTATCAACATTGCACCTATGTTTATGATATCAACAATGAGGAAATATTGTGGTATGCTAATTAATATAAGAATTTTTTCCCCGAGGTTATCTTGGGGAATAGAACAAACCTGGGTGGATAAAGGTGAGATCTATATCTACAACAGAACTGGTAGGGATGGGGGAAGCAGAGCTACATCTACAAATGAAAAACCTTCAACCCATGAAAAGAACTTATGTATCTTTACTACACCAGAGTTTGTATTAATAAAAAAGAAAGAAACAACCTTTATGACCATCATCAACAAAAGAATTATTGAAAATTTATAGTATTTTCAAACAGTTGAATTACAGCAAAGAAAATTAATAAACTAATGTAACATGGGAAAAATATTGAAAACATATAGTTAAGTAGAAAAAAGGTTGAAACTGTATATGGTATGTGACCATTTATATAAAGTTAAAAAATACAAAGCACTACTACGTATTATTTAAGGATGCATGCAAAGTGAATGAAATATAAAAACATATATAAAAATTCAAGATCATGGTTACCTTTTGTCAAGAGAGAAAGGGAATAATATCTGAAAAGTCTTATTTCTTGAGCCAGGCTGGGATAGATAGAAGTCTTATTTCATTACTTTCTGTGCTTATTTTTTTAACCTAAAATATCTATTAAAATATTTTTAAAGCATCTATTACATATATGCAAACAATTACATCAGCTTCTCATCACAGAAAAAATAATAATTCATTAGTGATAAATTAGTATAATTTACTATAGGTATTAACTGATGAGAGAGAATTTATCAAGGTAGATACGTTGCATCAATCAAAAAAGTACACATTGATATCAGTCAGAAAAGATGTGTGGCATATACCTGCTGTAGATTTCTGGATGGGGTAGATATCCTCCCTAGATATTGAGTTTTTAATTTTTCCAAAAGATCTAAAATAGGCATTGAAATCAAATTATTCAGGTACAAAAATTGCATTAACTGGGGTGGCTCAATGCCACCTGGCCAGAGTCCTTCTGGGTCAGCTTCTAAGATCAAATGTCGAAAGTACACTCCACCACTCAGCACCCAAATCATACTTTCTAATAGCGTTGTCCATAAAAAGAACCAGGGCTCTTTGGTAAAAAGGATGATCCTAGGGCTGGGGCAGGGAATATAAGAGATGAGCCTGGAGCACTTTGTAGTATCAGAAAGTAAGAAAGTGTTTAAATAACAAAAACACATGATGATGGTGGTATAGCAAATGGACATAGGAGCCACTGAAAGAGTACCCCATAGCCCAAACTGGAACAACTACAGCAAGAAAATGAAAGTATAAAATAAAATA
>NW_011889312.1:1008194-1008777 GCF_000151845.1 Pteropus vampyrus
AAGAGTAGCTCATTGGGTTTTTACTAGACTGCAAGAACTTTGTAGACTATAATCTAATGTTAAAATAACATGAAAAGGGACTGTTCCAACTTAGTGGAGACCAATTAAGAGCCAAAGCCCATCAAAAGCCAATCAACACCAGGGGAAGTACAGGAATTCCAACAGAAAGGGCAATAAAACTGGATAATATAATTTAGAGACAGTCTATTGCATCCCTTAGCACCTACTCTCTGACAGTGTAAATGACATCCCTTCAGGGAAAGAATTTTCTACCTAAGAAGAAACATAAAAAACTGAACTTTAAAGATGAAGCCAAAAAATGATACAATATAATGCAATGAAACAAGCCTTCAAAAGCTTGCATTGTTAATATTTTGGCATTGCTTTTCTGATGGGCTGAAACACATTATAAATAAAGCAAGTCTAGATGATGCAAGAGGATGCAACTGATCAAATGCAAATTTCAAGTCATGTTTGTTTCCATTACATCTACAATGCCAGTTTTAGAGATTATTTTTCAGTCTTTATTAGGGCAATCTAAAGACATTAGATTTTCTTTCTATTGCAGTGGTTTACAACAAAA